>NW_008824659.1:696080-701248 GCF_000699105.1 Pygoscelis adeliae
TTGTTAGGTTATTTCAGAACTGAATATTATGGGGTTCTTTGGAGTTTCTTCTACTGTATTTAAATCAGCCACTGACAGAAACAATTGACCATACAATTCTATCTCCTATAACAGTTACCATATTACTAACTATTAATAGCTTTTTCCTGGAAGCTGAAGAATGTGAAAGAAAGGTAAGATTTGCTGTCCCCTATTAGAGAGCAGAACTGTCAGAGCAGTTATTTTGCTTTTCAAGTTACATGATTTAATAAGCTTTACAGGAAAAGCCCTCTTAACATGTACAGAGTGAGTTATGTGCTAGTATTTATGTTGGTAGGTGAAGAAGTTCTGACCCATGCAATAATCAGATAGCAATTTAGAGTGAAGATAATTCTGTCATTGGAAAGTCTTGTTATTGATCAAAAGATCGTTTATTCTAAAAAACACAAGAAAGAGACAAAACCATTGTAAATATACATCAGTGTGAATCTTGTTTTAAGAATAATAGGTCTTCTGGATGCCTTAAGTTGTTTATTAGCTTGCTAAACATTCTTCACTCATCATTCACAACATGCTATCAGACTTAAGACATAGTTTACAAACTCAGATTATCTTTAAATATGTAAAGTAATGTTTCTGAGACTTCTTGTAGTGCTTAAAGGTTTTGCAGTGCTGAGCCAGACTGAAATCTGCAGGGCCAGTGTTTCTAACTGAACAACCTACTAACAGTTAAGTAGAATACAGTCTGACTGATGTCTTGGAGCATTAGATAGAGTCACCATGTGATGGTATGACAGAGTGAATTATAATTATAATAAGGAAAAAGACACAAAAGGACATAAATATTTACTATGAATAAGATTTCTCTTTAGTCTATAGCGTCCTTCTGCTATCACGGTGACAGCCTGAAACAAGTTTGACAAATTCTGAGTTCCTGGAACCTCTCAGCGTATATATATTTCGAGATTTGTTAATATTTAGTCAGATAAGGCCTTCAGAGATCCCTTTTGTCTTGAAGTCTCTACCTCAATAGTGCATGGACTGACCAGGATTTCCTTACCTGCTATGTTTACCATGAACCAAATATTACAACTGAAGTGATGTTGCTGTTGCTACCAGAAAACTGCTTTACTGTTATGCACAGCCTGCTACAACCAAATAAGAGAGTTAGAGAAAAGTGAGCGTGACTGGAAGGTGAGGACTAAAAAAATGCAGACATCCACCCTGTGTGTTGTAACCACATATTTTAAAGTAACTGTGCTGAACTTTTGTATCATGTACAGTTTTCAAAAGTGTAGGAGAGACTCATTTTACATCTCAATGACCTAGTTTTCCAGGAGGATGGACCTCATATTATGCATAACGCAGCAGTTTTGAAACCAGCTGTAGAAGAGAAACCTGGAGTAATGAGGGGAGGAAGGACTACAGGGATTCAAGAGTGAGTACATTGGTGAAAATTGGTGAAAATGCAGCTAAATATGCCTGCAGGCAGCGGCAGCTCTAATGCTTTTGTGGGAGTGAATTAAAACTTGGAGGCAAAGGATACAAAGTTCTGGCAGGGGCTAACCCCACTATTCCCAAATAAGATCTCCCCCTGTTTGCAGTGCATGAGGAGACAGAAGGAGGTGGCCAAAGCATTGTGAAAAGTAAATTTTCATCCTTTAGCTAATTTTTCGTAGCAGAAGGAAGAGAGTAAGGTAACTAAAGAGCAGTGTCAAAGGACACAAAGATAAAAGCCAGGCCTCAGATTCATAAATATGTATCCCAAGTACTTTTTGACTTCTGAATGTTCCAGCTACCCTTCAAATGTGTACAGTTATCTCCCTTTGAAAAAGCAAACTATAATAGTGTCCCAGCTGTTTAGAAGGAAATCCCATTTACCATCTCCTTGTAGTCAGAAGATGCAAGTCCTTTCCCTGACTTGCTTGCTTTCTGCTATCTCACTTTGATCCTCACATACTGCTCCTGAGTGAAGACTATGCATGTGATTGGGTAATACAAAACACTCTTCTTTGGTACGAGTTTCTTTTGATTATTTTTCCAAAAAGAGCTGAGTCACCAAAGAAAAGACAAACGCCAAACCAAGAAGGTCTTTAAACTTGAGTCAAGTTAATAACTGCTGGAAAAAACCTTAGGCAAAGCAGAGCTTTCTGTAATTTAGTAATTAATTTAATTTAAATTAATTAAATTAATTAAAATTAAATTTAAATTAAATTAATTTAAATTTTCATGTAAAAAATTACATGAATCCAAACCCATGTTTTGAAATAACCAGTTTTGTGCATTAAGAGAAAAGAAGGAGTGGAAGTGTAGACCCAGGGTGAATCCAGTGAGTGTCCCTAATACAGTCAGGAACTGTATTGTTTGGAAGAAATTAGGTTAATATACTGTTCCTTATTTCTGCTCCAGAAAAAATATTTTCATAGGCAATCTTGCCTTAGCTCTTAGTTCCATATAGGCACCTCACTGCAGAAGAGCAGATGATACACTCTTCCCAATGGCCAAGCCCAAATGAACTCTATTCTTGCCTTTTTAACTCCTCATTTTATGGCTAACACTGATAACAGGTCAGAGAAAGCCTAAATGCAGTAGTTGTAGCTCATGCCTTCCTAATAGCTGCAAGGCCTGTATACTTAACCAGGAGAAATTATAAATTATTTCTGTGTTAGCCAAATTCTGGACAGTTGCAGTGTCAAAATTATGTAATGGCTTTGGAT
Organism: Pygoscelis adeliae; assembly: GCF_000699105.1. Lineage (NCBI taxonomy): Eukaryota > Metazoa > Chordata > Aves > Sphenisciformes > Spheniscidae > Pygoscelis > Pygoscelis adeliae. The sequence goes on from NW_008824659.1 coordinate 698,777, forward strand.
TAGCCACACCCTATCCTGTTTGAGCCTTGCTCCGTATCATTAATGTCAAGGGCGGTGAGTGGCCCAGTAGTAGACCTCTTTTGCGTATAACAAATACCAGTTTTGCAGACTTTTTGTATATTAGCAGTACTTTGAATGGGAATGCCAGTGCTAGGACAAGAACCAGCCCTTAAATATTTATTAAACCTTATTCAGATGCCTTAAACACATACTATATATTTTATTTAAATATATTATAGCACTGTAAGCTCTCTCTGCAGCCTTAGCATTTCAATTTTTCACACATTTTCTTTCTCATTTTGATTCAATATCCAGTGAAGCCTCACCTTCTTAGTAGATTGCCACAGGTTGCCGGGTTTGCATGTAACATCCCAGACTCTTCCAGAGGAATAAACACAGGTGGGATTAGGGAAAGGCTTTTTTCTCCATCTTCCCAAAATAAAGTACATTCTGTTGATCACATGCTGTAAGTAGGCACTTTAGGGCCAAGCAATGGGTTCAATCAGCATAAAAATAGATAGACAGAAAGGCAAAAGATCAAGAGAAGCTCAATTAAAAATGAATAATACCTGTTCTTCTGTTAAGATCACTGTCAATGATATGACAATCTAAAAACACCAACACATTGTCAGTGTTAGATAAGAGCTGGAAAAAACTCATACAATCTGTTACTCATGGCACAATGTCCACTTTTCCTCCCACTTCCTCTTTTCCATTAAAAAAGTCACCAGCAGACCCAAACTCTAGATGTAAAGAAAGAGTTTTCTGAGACCTTGAAAGCAGGAGATTGGTAGAGAATTTCAAATTTAGGGAGGTTGTTTTTTCTAAAAGCAACATTTTAATTATCCATCAGAAGATTCATCATTCCTCTTTTTTTGTTGTTTTTTAATTTTAAAATTTGGTTTTCTGAGAAAGGCCCCTTGCAGTCTGATATGCTAAAATCGAAGAACCTCTAGAATCCATTCCAGGAGTGTCTATGATTATGGTTGTACTGCACTGAATCTTTGATGCTCAGATGTATGGAACATGCAGCCTGGTATCATGCCATCTTCTGTGATAAGCATCAGTTGTCTCAGTGAAAGACATTAGAGGAGAGGTGGCAAATGAACCCTCTAATGGGGGGGATGGGGAGGGAGGGATTGCCAAATATTTAGGTCATAGTAATATTTAGTCTAGGAGTATGGAAGTTTTGCTTATAATTCTGTCTTATTCCTTCTGTTTTCTCTATAATTATGGATATTCTGGCCATCTGTAGAAACACTCAATTTCTGAATTATTTCAGTTTTGCCTCTGACATTCTTGTGCAACTGTGTTTTTCTGTCTAATCTTGAGCTGTATGAAGACAAATGTCCTATTATCAGCTTCTGAATAGATCACTTTTATCAGCCATTCCCTGTTTGTCATGCTATGCCCATAGCTCAAAGGAAATGCTCAGGGCCAGGTTAGCCAGCTCTCCATATCACTTATCTGCAGGTGTATCTCCCTGGCTAGTTTTGACTGCTAACAGCTCCTGTTCCCATGAAGTCTTTAATGAACGTTTGTCATCAGTCTGCTTTGTGGCTGCAATAAAGCAACCTGTAATTCCCTTCTGAAGATGCTTCGATGACTTTCCCACAATGGCTTGGATGTAGCCTGCTGCAAGGTCAGATGGGAAGTCTCAGGTGGAGGCTGAATTTGCTCTGTAAAGTGTGGATATGGGTGTCACATGCTGGGCCATACACTGTAGACAGCTTGGGCTATACAAAAGCCCCAAAGCCAGCCAAGCAAAACAAAATCACTTGCCCTCCCTGTGTAGACCCTGGGTAGATCAATTGATCAATAGATCAATGGAGGGTATATTTGTGTCATTTTTCATCTACTTCAGATTACCCATTGCCAGTCTAAGAAAACCAATGGTAATGATAAACTCTTCCTTTTTTGTGTTCAAAGAAAAAAAAGACCAAGTTTGAAATTTTCTGTATACATAATATTAGTGATTTTCAGAAAGTCTTTAGCTCATTGCTCCATCAGTCTACATCAAAAGTTGCTGTGATTTATGGTCAAGAAGAACATTAAAGAATAGGGTTTGGCACAAGTTACTTAAACAAGTTCAGGCTTTGAAAAATGAGGTTTTGTAAATTCTAAACGTTTTAATTGTATTTTGTGTGTTTTAATAATTTTGTGTGTTTAATATTTTGTGTGTATTATTGTATAATAAAAATTATAAAATAGTTTTCACAAGATATAGGTTATAAAAAAAACCATTCTTGAAAAGTGTAGTTAGTCATGATAGAAAGAAGACTTTAAAAAGCTCTTTCAATGCACATGCTATTTTTTACTTTTCCAAATTACTTATTTATTATCTGTTTTACTGAGCCAGAAATAAAAAGAACAAAATATTATGACTTCATTTGGACAGAAAGTCTCATTATGCTGCTTACTAAAATGTTGGACCTCGACTCTACGTCCAATTTGCTACGTATGCTGAAAAAT
>NW_008824659.1:701271-705313 GCF_000699105.1 Pygoscelis adeliae
TTTTTTCTCCTTTTCCATTCCCATCCAAATTTAAAGTATTTTAATTTAAAACTGACTCAGAACTTACATCCGTTACAGCACTAGCAATACAAAATAATTACTTTTATAGCTATGGAAAAAAAATTAAATGGGAAATGCTTCATGTATCTCTGTTCAAAGTGAGACTGCTAAGTACAAATCAAGTTAGGTGAATGCCTTTAAAAGCCCTAGTAAAAAAATGAGCCACCACCAAAGAAAAATCCCTATGAAAATCATAAATAGGGAGGGGGGGTCATTTTGAAATAAAGAATCAACTGAAAATCTGATTCTTGAGCAATGGAAAGCAAAACACAAAACCAAACAAAAAAAATCTTCAGTCACTGTTGGAACTGGAAGGAAACAAAATTTCATAAAGCTGAAGTGCTTCAGTGCCATCTAAGAAGGAGATGTGCTATAATATAGCCTGAGATAAGCTCCTTGAAAAGGCGATGAAACATTCACTAAACAAAGAAGTAAGTAGTAGATTAGTCTCAGTATATACAGATATTTGCATATGAAAAACTGAATTCTTACAAGTAATATTAATACTTTGCAAATTAGAGAAGGTAATTGGCCTGACAATCTCTCATATTGTTTTTAAAAGATGATCTTTAAAAGATAGACGCATCACACCCCAGAAGTCCTTTTCTTACCACAAAGTTACAAGGGTATTTGTGGTTTTAATAGATACATCTGGTTTGTGTGGCTAACAAAGAGATATTCTTACAGCTGTCTGCCACTAATGTGAGGTCAGAAGGGTTAAACTTCTTGGGTAGTTACTAATACTGGCAAGGAATTAATTTGCATGGGGAGAACTCAGAGTCTTGATGCCAAATGTTACGTAGTCACAAGCAAACCAGGGTGAGATTCTGGCAAATGATGGGTTAGTGGCTATGGAGGGAAGGTCCATAGAAGGCATCGTAAACACTCCCGGGAAAAGTCAGTAAAATGCACTGAATATGCTTATAAAATGTGCCTCCCACAGATTTGTTTACCTTGCTCTACATTTACCATTTTTTCACCTGTTGTGAAATGGCAGCTATATGAGATTAGAGAAATGGGTTGTGTAGCTGAAGAGTTGCTGAGTAGCTTTTACTTTTCCATATTTCTTGCCAGAAGGTGAACTTTTGGAAAATCCTTTCAGAAACATCCAAGGAAATATGAGTATGTTGAGACCATACTACATGTCCAAGTGGAAACAGAGACATTACTTCTATTTTAGGCTGAAGAGCATCGAGCAGAACTTGGAACAAAGAGTCACCTTGTGATTTGGCCCCCTCCTCTTTATCTAGTGAGGATATATCAAGCTGTAGCCCTATATGTAGTACTATATTGTAGTACCTATATGTAGTACCAAAGCAGGTCTGGCACTTTTTCTTCCCATACCTAGAAGTCCAAAACATGATGCCTGGAGCAATATTTTCAAAAAGATATTTTCTTTTTGAAATCAAAATGAAACAAGTCTGATCATTTGAATTAATCAGAAAGCTCTCATCATTTTTCATAAAAACAAGGATTCTACTCTCTTGTAGCACAGTTGAATCGTGTAAATTTTCCTATTCTTCCCATTGGATAGAGTATTCTTCTTAACTTCACATGTCAAATGTTATTAAGAATGTGGTATACCTCCTAAACCTTTCCCCACTTTCCTAAGGTGGCTATGTTCATTTGATTAAATATTCTGTATGCAAGCTGTGTACACCACTTTGGCATGCTCATTCAGAAAAGGTGCTATGTTAATGTGATATTTAATATTGTTCTAAGTAATAGAAGTAGGCTCCAGGAAAAAAAAAAAAAAGGAAAAAAACCAACTTCCTTTAAATAATGATTGATGGCAGCACATGATGATACAATAATTAATTTCCTGACTGGTAAAAACAAATTAATTTGTAATTTTAAATACTGTTCTTCAAGAGCAGGAGATATTTAAGGCTTGCTCTTAGTCATGTAGTGCAGGCAAAATTCCTACTGACTTTACATACAGTTTCTGTGAAAGGGTCACAGCACTGTCCTTAACTAGAAAGAAGGTATTGGAGAATTTTATATCAAAAGGAATCCCCACCCCCAAGTACTCAGCAACTACTTTTATCTGGATAATTAATCTACTTTCTGTAAATGACAAATAAATATGCTTGATTCAAGGACTCCCCTGGAACTTTTGTGGCATTTAAGAAAACACTGATGTTTTCCTCCTTTAGAGAATAACTAATTACCATAAGAGCCTCACCTGTCCTTGAGTGCATCTGCCTACTTGTGGAGGCAGGATAAATGTGTTTTCCCTCTTCTAGTGTTAACTCTTCCTACTTCTGACAGTGCACATTTAAATTCCTCCTCAAATATCTAGGAAGTTGCCACATTGCACAGACTAATCTTACCTCCTCAGTCACATAATTAATTTGTGGGGCAAGAGACTGTGTGGTACAGTTTACTTGGGGTGAGTCAGGGTAAGGCTGTGATTAGGGGTGACTCCAGGATTGTCGTTTAATGCCTTACTACACTCCGAAGTCTCTCAGCCTTGGCTAGAAGACCAATCTGAAAAGATAAATTTATTGTTGTCCTTTTTTTTTGGTGTTATTTTGGTGTTTTTGTTTGAGGTATTTTTAAGATTACTTATAAACGATCTTTTTTTTTTTTAATTTAGGGTGATTAGTAACATGTCTCAAAGAAAACACAAACACTTTATTCCAGGCTCTGAGAGAATCAAACCCATTTTATTTCTCTTTCAGACTAAGTTACTAGTAAGTCATTCTTGTAGCTGCGAGAGTGGAATTTGGCCCCACTTTCCCTCAGAATGTTTGCTTTATTGCAGAGCTGTTTGTGTCTCAGACCTGGTAAAGTGAATCATAAAACCAGCTTCTTAATTAGCTATAGGATAAATTTCCAAGAGAACTCTAGGATCTGTGACTAGAAAAATCTCTGAGCAAACAACCTGGATTAACTAAAGTTGAAAATACAGTCTGTTGCTTAAAAACTAATACAAAATGACTGGCTGATTAACTGGTACAGCAGATGTCTCAGGTGAATAATGGAATAAACCATCTACCAGCTGACAAACAAGATGACTGTGCTTTGTGGATAAATTGACACATATACAGAGTACTAATCCATGTCTGCTTCTTTAATTGACTAATGATAAAGTCTAACGCCAAATGTAAATAGCACACAGTTAAATCTAATCTGAGATACTGGCTCTCAGGAAGCCAGTGCTTCAGCTCCTCTAAAAGTTTGTGCCAGGCAGAATACAACTCCTGCAGTGAATGTGCAGGTTAAGGAAGGCTTGAAAGGCAATCAGCTCACTGGTGGTAACAAGTTAAAAATCATCACCCCTACTAACTTTCAGCATAGGTTGCCACTGGGAAACAGAAGGGAGAGATGTGGCCAAGAGTAAAAAGGAACAGGATCTTTAACCAGACTGCAGCAGAGTACTGTTTCCATAGCTTAGTATTTACCTTGATAATGCAGTCACGCTTATTCTACTTCAAAATAAATGTTTTATAGGTATATGACAGATCATTACCAGTAACAACTGGAAAGTTCATATACAGTTTCAGAATAGCATCTCTGTTTCAATGAGAAGTCATTTTTTCCATTCAGTTATTAATGTCTGGTTGTTTGTTGTTACATAAACAGGTGGACTTGACGAATATGCAATAAGAGAGACTGAAGCTGCCCATTTTTCCTCAACGTGGCCTCCTGCTGCCCTGTCCACCTGCTTTGAATTTACTTCCAGAATGGAACATTTTTCATCATTTGCTCCAGTGCTTTCTAAGGGGAGAGTCCATCCTGACCAGAATTTGTTTTCTGGAGAATGCAGAATATGGATCCCCAAGCACACCATGCCGTTCTGTATTACTATAATTGTTATTAATATAAAGTATTCCCCAACCGCACAGAGTAGCGTAAAGTTGAACCACACTAATAAATACTATTAGTTAAAGTGTCAATATAGAAAAATCTAAACTGAAACAGCTTTGCCTAAGGACTAGAGCGTGTAACCCTTTTGCTGTCAAATTCTTTATTAGTC
>NW_008824659.1:705333-709336 GCF_000699105.1 Pygoscelis adeliae
CTTTCAAATCAAAGAAGTTTCATGGATGAGTAAAATGGGACTATGCTCTGAATTAATGTTGAATCAACCTGAATGAAGGTTGTACAATGTAGCCAAAAAATAGCATGACAGAAAGGGAGTTAAATTAGATAGAGGCATAATGCATAGCTAAAATGACCCAATTTAAATTTATATCATCAGACCAAATAGTATTTGGATTTCCACAGTTACTGACTTCTTAAATTAGAACATTTAACTCGCAGTCTTGCAAATCATTATGATTTAGCATGGCAAATGCTGCATGGAGGCAGAGATGGAATTACATATCTGTATGTTTCAAAGCAGGTGATTGTTACCTGACATGGAGCTACAGTACATGTGCTACAGTTCAGGCTGACACAAAGTCTGGCACACTAGAAGATTTTGAACTTATGGAATCATATAGTAATTTAGGTTCGAAGGGACCTTCAGAAGTCATCTTGTGTAACTCACTGCTCAGAGTAAGCCTGCATAGATCAGGCTGTTTAAAGACATCTCTAGTTGAGTCTTGAACACCTCCAGTGGTGGGCATTCTTGAACATCCCCAAGGATGGATGTCATAAAAAAACCCCAACATTTTAATAGAAATACAAAGTATAAGGACTAGGTTAGATTGAGGAAGCAGAAATTAATACAGGAGGAATAAAAATAGATCAAATGAAAGATTTCTACATGAGAGAGTATCTCACTGGGTTGCTTTGATTAGATTTTGTATCATATTGTAAGTGACTTCCTACCTGGAATCTGTCCATAACCTCATTCTTCATTTTTGTGTATCAATTCCTCGCACCACTGTCCACTGTTGATATTACTAGTGACTTCATCCCAGCAGAGATGAAAACCCGTACAGGATATCTGAACATGTCAAAAACACCAGCACAACTAATGCAGATATATCCATGCTGTCACTATGTCTGTAACCAATTTCTAGAAGTCCATGACAATCTTGAGGGATATGGGCCAGGTGAAGAGTAGAGTCAGGGTGCTGAATATTAGAAGAAACTTTCAGTTGTTTAGGTAATTAGTGGATGGGATCCCCTGGAAAACTGCCTTCAGGGACAAAGTTTCTGACAGAGCTGGCAGCTGTTTAAGGACATTTTTCTTAGAGTGCAAGAGCTCTTGATTCTCACGTGTAAGAAATCAGGCAAGGAAGGAAGGAGACCAGCACGGCTTAGTAAGGACTTCCTGGTCAAACTGAAGTGTTTGCACAGGCAGTGGAACCAAGGATGTGTACCCTGGGAAGAATGTAGGAACACTGACTGGATGTGTAGGGATGAGATCAGGAAAGCTAAGGCACAGTTGGAGCTGAATTTGGTAATGGATGCAAAGAATAATAAGAAGGGCTTTTACAGGCACATTGGCCAGAAAAGGAAGATGAAAGAAAATGTACGGCCCCTGATAAATAAGACAAGAGAACCAGTAACAATCAACATGGAGAAGGCTGAGGTACTCAACAATCTTTTTGCCTCAGTTACCTCTGGCAACCACTCTTCCCACATCTCTCAAGCCCCTGAACCCTCAAGGCAGGGATTAGGGGAATGAAGTCCCTCCCATAGTAGGAGAAGATCTGGTTCAAGACCACCTGAGAAACTTGAACATATATAAGTCTATGAGACCTGACAAGACGTATCCCAGGGTCCTGAGGGAACTGGCTGATGTAGTTGCCAAGCCACTCTCAATAATATTTCAGAAATCAAGGCAGTCAGGCAAAGTCCCCAGTAACTGGAAGAAAGGGAAACATCATGCCCATTTTTGAAAAGGGTAAAAAGGAGGACTCTGGGAACTGCTGACCAGTCAGCCTCACTCTCTGTGCCTGGTAAGATCGTGGAGCAGATCCTCCTGGAAGACATGTTGAAACCTATAGAAGACAGGGAGGTGATCAGAAACAGCCAACATGGCTTCACCAACGGCAAATTGTGCCTGACTAATCTAGTGGTCTTCTACAATGTGGTGACTGCATCAGTGAACAAGGGAAGAGGTGCAAGTATCATCTGCCTTGACTTCTGTAAGACCTTTGATATGGTCCCCCACAACATCTTTGTCACTAAATTGGAGAGATATGGATTTGATGGACGGACTATTCATGGGATAAGGAAGTGGCTGGATGGTGGCATCCAAAGAGTTGCAGTCAATGGCTCCCATACTGATACCAAGACTATTTAATATCTTCATCAGTGACATAGCCAGGGGGATGGAGTGCACCCTCAGCAAGTTTGTGGATGACACCAAGCTGGGTAGTGCAGTTGATTCGCTAGCGGGCAGGGATACCGTCCAGAAAGACCTTGACAAGATTGAGGAATGGGCCCATAGAAACATCATGAAGTTCAACAAGGCCCAGTGCAAGGTCCTGCACCCGAGTTGGGGTGATCCCTAATATCCATACATACTGGGGGATGAATGGATTGAGATCAGCAATATGGAGGACTTGAGGATACTGGTGAATGCAAAACTGGACATGAGCCAGCAATGTGCGCTCGCAGCCCAGAAGGCCAATCGTATCCTGGGTTGCATGAAAAGAAGCGTGGCCAGCAGGTCAAGGGAGGTGATTCTGCCCCTCTACTCTGCTCTGGTGAGACCCTACCTGGAGTACTGCGTCCAGCTCTGGAGTCCCCAGTATAACATGGACCTGTTAGAGCGGGTCCAGAGGACGGCCACAAAAATGATCAGGGGAATGGAACACCTCTCCTATGAAGAAAGGCTGAGAGAGTTGGGGTTGTTCAGCCTACAGAAGAGAAGGCTCCAGGGACACCTTATTGCAGCTTATCAGTACTTTAAAAGGGGGTTATAAGAAAGATGGGGACAGACTATTTAATAGGGCCTGTAGTGAGAGGACCAGGGCAGATTTAGATTAGGTATAAAGAAGAATTTTTTTACTATGGGAGTAGTGACACTCTGGAACAGGTTTCCCAGAGAAGTTGTGGATGCCCCATCCCTGGAAGTGTTCAAGATCAGGTTGGACAGGGCTTTAAGCAACCTGATATAGTAGAAGATGTCCCTGCCCATGGCAGGAGGGTTGGACTAGATGAACTTTAAATGTCCCTTCCAACCCAAATCATTTTAAGATCCCATGTTTCTATGACCAACAGTGAAGAATTTTCAGGATGTTACAGTCTTTAATCCAGTACTCCATAAATGATGCTCACTTCAGCTGACATCATATTATCACTGCAATACATTATTGCAGTAACATCAGTTGATTTTTGGGTGCTTTCTACACCCTGTAAGAGGATAAAAATACTACATTTATATCAGAATTTCTAAAGCTATTTAGGTTTATGTTGTTGGAAGTTGTTCCTAGGTGTGTGAACATACTGTATATTGGATTAAAATGAGGCTAATTTTGGGAACAGGACCTAGGACCACGGAGATCCACAACCAAATGCTGTAACATTTAGATCACAGCTACACACCTCTTACCATTTCCTGTCTCAATCGTTTTTGTATTCCTGGCTGCCCAGTGTCCTAGCTTTAACAGCAGACATGGACCACATTTTTAGCTAAAGAATTAATCTATGTGATGGTTAGGGAACTCTCATTATGGGTACTTGCTCCAAGAGGTTATGAATGATATAGAACCAATTTCCTACTTACAATATTAAACAAAGCTTGGGATGCTAGCCAGTATATGCTGAAGTCAAAGTACTTCAGTAGTTACTGGATAAACATCTTTTGAAACTTTCTTCTTCGTATTTTGTAGCTTGGCTAGAGCTATATCTGTTTCCATGAAATAAAGCGAGAAAACTCTGGGGGTAAGAATGCAATTTTGCAAAATGTAGCCAAGAAATCAAATTTAAGGATAGATAGTCTACAAATACAACTCTAACTTTTTGGTTTAGTGTTCCAAAAATGTTATCACACCCATGTGCTGCACATTTAGGTCAGAAATTTTCCTTCTTTAAGTATTTGAATTTCGTGCAGAATGAGATAGTTGACTGTGTTGGAGAGCGGGACAGGAAGGTCAGGACTGGCAGTGATGTATGGAAAT
>NW_008824659.1:709362-725043 GCF_000699105.1 Pygoscelis adeliae
CTTGAGGGAAAGTGTCTGTGCTGAAAGACAAAAGTCTAAGTTTATAAAAAGGATGAATCTGTTAGAGTTGGAAGTCAGGAAATAAGGCTTGGAGGCTACAAAAGAGTCTGCTACAGTGTGGTGTCATCCTGATTGAAATAATTGTGATGAACCATGGGAAATGAGGTTTGAACCACCCTATGAGATAATTTTTTGAGACTGTGGAAACCTGGGAGGATGCAACTCAGTATTAAATGAAATCTGTAATGGTTTTCTGAGTTCATTAAAGAAACATAAGTGAAATCATAGAATCATAGAATCATAGAATCATTAAGGTTGGAAGAGACCTCCAAGATCATCGAGTCCAACTGTCAACCCAACACTACCATGCCCACTAAACCATGTCCCTAAGTGCCTCATCTACCCATCTTTTAAATACCTCCAAGGATGGTGACTCAACCACTTCCCTGGGCAGCCTGTTCCAATGTTTAACTACTCTTTCAGTAAAGAAATTTTTCCTTACATCCAATCTAAACCTCCCCTGGCGCAACTTGAGGCCATTTCCTCTCGTCCTTTCGCCAGTTACTTGGGAGAAGAGACCGACACCCACCTCGCTACAACCTCCTTTCAGGTAGTTGTAGAGAGCAATGAGGTCTCCCCTCAGCCTCCTTTTCTCCAGGCTACACAACCCCAGCTCCCTCAGCCGCTCCTCATAAGGCTTGTTCTCCAGACCCCTCACCAGCCTCGTTGCCCTTCTCTGGACACGTTCCAACATCTCAACATCCTTCTTGTAGTGAGGGGCCCAAAACTGAACACAGTATTCGAGGTGCGGCCGCACCAGTGCCGAGTACAGGGGCACTATCACTTCCCTGCTCCTGCTGGCCACACTAGTTCTGATACAGGCCAGGATGCCGTTGGCCTTCTTGGCCGCCTGGGCACACTGCCGGCTCATGTTCAGCCGGCTGTCGACCAACACCCCCAGGTCCTTTTCCGCCAGGCAGCTTTCCAGCCACTCTTCCCCAAGCCTGTAGCGCTGCATGGGGTTGTTGTGGCCGAAGTGCAGGACCCGGCACTTGGCCTTGTTGAATCTCATACAGTTGGCCTCGGCCCATCGATCCAGCCTGTCCAGGTCCCTCTGCAGAGCCTTCCTACCCTCGAGCAGATCAACACTCCCACCCAACTTGGTGTCATCTGCAAACTTACTGAGGGTGCACTTGATCCCCTCATCCCGATCATTGATAGAGATATTGAACAAGACCGGCCCCAAAACTGAGCCCTGGGGAACACCGCTCGTGACCGGCCGCCAACTGGATTGAACTTCAGATTGAACTCCATTCACCACCACTTTGAAATATTTCAAAGTTTATAAATTAATTTTTTTGAATACTTTATTCTCTTAGAGGATTTGGTAGCTTGATTAACTGTGTCAATTCAGGATGAAAATAAATTTGAAAAGGGGTAAAATATTTCCCACAGGTTCTGTAACTTTAAAACCAGATCTTTAGTTATAGTCCTCATCAGGTGTAGAAAGTGTAGGAAGCCTGATGCTGAGCAAAAGAGGTTAATTTCTAGAGGATGAGTGGTTCACCTTTACTGAACGTGTAACGGTAAAGGGAAGGTAGTAGGTTACTTTGAACTCATAATTAGCTGCAGGGGTTCAGCAACATGGAAGCAAACCTTACTGGGCTAATGGAAAATAGTAATGGAAGGTAGCTGGCTTTTGGGCAATTTGTGGAAAGCCTATGTCTAGGGGCTGGATGAGGAATCTGCACAAGTGTTGGGAATGTTTAGATTTATACTCAAACTTTGCCACTGCTACCAGTCTCTATTTAGAGCTGTATGTAGTTCTGCCACCTGCAGTTGTGACATCCCAACTTGCGTTGTAATCTTCAGAGCTAAAACTACACAAGGGAGAAAAAAGTAGCAGATGGAGTCACGTCATTTACACTGAATACTGCAGGAAAGGCAGCCAGATCGCAGCAGATCAGGGGGAAAAATCCATTTTTGTCACTAAGCAGCAGAAGAAAAAATAAATCACAGATAGAAAGGGACTAATTTCTAAGGGACCAGATATTAAATGTAGCATGGAAATTGGACTCTGTCAGAAGTTTGCAGAATTTATCCTGACAAACTATATGCAACAGTGAATTATTACTTTAAACTCATAACCCAAGGCTGCAATGCAGGGATAGAGAAGGTAGAAATTAATTAATCAGCAATCTAAGCTGAGAGCAATATTCACTTTTAGATATCTGGTGAACAGAAGTAAGGACACCAAAAGGACTTACAGAAATTATAGGTCACTGGAGATAACAGCACTCAAATCTGTGAAGGTCTCAATGTTAAATGCAGAAGTGGTGTAACAAGATAAATAACAAGTGTTTAATGATAGCAGAAAAACAATAATAACCTGCAATCAGATGGATAATAAATTATGGACAGATGGTAGTTGGAATCTGCAAATATTTCACTGTCCCATCTGCCTTCATCCACTGGTATCATTTTAAATTGGATTCCAAAAAAGATGCTTTTATCCCCTCCTTTTATTTTTCAAAATTCATTATTAGCATCATGTTGTGTGAATTTGTTTCATGGTTTGTTATGATACATCACCAACAGGCCTTTGTATTGTAAATTTGCAGCACTGGAAACAAGCCAGGGTAATTTTGGGTTTGCACATTTTTGTCTTAAAAAATTTCATAAAGTGAAACTTTCTCTGTAAAAACCATTTTTATTGCAGAAAACATATTGGAAGTTTCACCTCAGTCAAGCAATGGTATGACTTTGAAAGTAAAGTAGATTTTCCTGTCGAAATAAACACATTGTACAAACATAGTAGGTACCTTGACAAAAAAATAACATTCAAGGACAAAGTTTATATTCACATTCATTTAGTGATGTTGTTAAAATTACCAATAGATATTTAACTTCATGGGTCATGAATGGAGAATAGGAATTTTTCTGACTTGTGGTTAAAGCACAATTTCTCTCACAAAAGACCAAAATGAAACTCAGTCTTTTTTTAACATCCTCTTTTTTATGTTTTCATATACATTGTTGTTCTCAGCTTGAGGATGCTGAAAAATCTCTCTTAACCTGAATCTTATTTAAAAATAAAAGGGGAAAAAAACCCAAACACTTTCTAAGAGTTTGTACAAGGGGATAAAACAGTAGGAGAGGGCACTTTCTTCGTAATACCACTCTCCCTAGCAGGCAGGAGGGGAAGGAAAGAAAGAGAGAACTTCAACTCATTTGAAGCAGGCTGTCCGTCAAAGACACTTGCAGTTCCTTGGACACAAGCATTCATCACCACCATCCTACTAGAGGAGAAAAGGGGTTTTATAAGCAACTTAATGAGCTTAATTCCCAAATCTGACACAGGTTAGCCCCAGGTAGCTGAGTTCTGAAATGGTCATCTTATATATAACAGCTTTATGAAATTCTCTTTTTGTAAAGTGTGGGTGGGGATTGGGAAAGGGAATTGCAAGGGCATCTGTTTTGTTCCTGTAGTATTCAAGGATAATAGATAAAGTTAAAGGTCAGTTTTCTTTGATTTATACATTCATGCCAAACTAATATGCTAATATCTTATTTAAATCAAGGCATATGAATTTGCATACTGTAGTGTTCTATATCCCATTGAGATCTTCACTGCCTCAATGTTCTGTGTTCTCCTTGTGCTTCATTTTCAAGGGCTTTTTAACCTCTGGAAGAATTTATTATGTGCCTCCTGATGGAAAAGAAAAAAAAACCAAACAGTTTATTATAACACATCTAAAAGAATTATTAACCTTTCACATGTGAGACACAAGACAAAATCTATGGTATTTATACACCAAAGAAATTTGGATAGATTAACTAAATTTTTGAATTGAGAGTTTTAACTATATGTTAATGGATTTCTAATAAATTTACACAAAGGCATTAAACAATACAAAATAATCAGGAAGCAGAAGACATCTGTGGGTTGGTTTTTTTCCCCACTATTTTTTTTTCTTTTTTTTTGAGAAAATAATGTTTTTAGGACTTTAAACAATGAATGGTAGGTAGGAACGAAAGGTAGTAAACAATATTCTGATGTGCTTCCATTTGTAATACTTTCGCAGAAGCATCACTATTTGGTGAAAGTAGCATTGCACCTGTGCCCCAGAGTATTCAGGACAGTGACACTTTTTGCATGTCAAGTCTGAGGAGCCGTCACCCCATGGAATAAGGAAACAAGTACTTAAGGAAAGTAACTGAGAAATTTTAAAAAAGCCCCAAACCAAACAAAACCCCATGTATTCAGTTAGGGGTAGTTTGAAAGAAATCCAGTTATCTTTCCATATATTTCTATCCACAATTCACAAGATGCAACTCTAGAAAATGAAACCTTCAGGAAAAAAGTAGCCTACTTGCAAAGAAAGTGTTGCCGGAAACTTAAAAGGAACTAGATCCCAGAAGGTAACATGACTTAGGGAGAAACAAAAACCATTGAAAACTCAAATGCAGAACTAAGGATATTGAAACAGTGATAAATTGAAGAGACTTATGAAACCCAGCGGAGAGATGGCAGGGAGACTTGTTTTGGATGGCTTTTAATGAACCTGATAATGAAAGAGATGAGTTAATTTTGAAGGCAATAGTTGAATTCTTTTATGATGTTCCGAATAATGAAAGATAGAAAGTTAATTGGGGTTGGTTCAGAAATGGATTGGAAGAGAGCATTAGAATAAGTTTGGTGTAAGGTGAATCAGTATCTTTCTTGATGACACGTTGTGTGATCTTCTGCAGCTCCCAGGTTTCAAAATCTGTTTAGCTGAATTGTGTAATCTTGTTAAGTATTTGGTTTTTTTGTGATTATTATTAAGATGTAATACAAATATGTAGAGACTCATTTTTCAGAGGTTCCAAATGTTGGTGACTTCCTCTGAGAATATAATGCATGCCTCCCCCCCCTTCAAAATATGCATACAAGAGATTACTTTCTAAATACATCAGTTAACATTTTTGCATTATTTATAGGTAATTAGATATAACAGTGAGTAGAGGTGGCAAATGTCCACTGTATTTTCTAGTCTGTCCTCTTGCCAGCACTTTATTCTATCAAAACTACAATACTTTTCTAAGAACCAGCCTATCTCTTCTTAGAGCATCTCCCATCCCCCTAGGAACAAATACGGTCATATCCTGAAGCCATAATACTGAAACAGATCACAGAGCTTTTCCAAATTTTTGACACATGCTGAGTACCTCTCCAATAAGACTGTGCAGCTTATGTTACTTTCAATTTTACATGTTTCAAACCTAAGTGCTGACTTAAGGCTCTGGATGTTTTGGCTCATGTCTCTGCACTTTAATTTCATTTATCTATCTGTTTCCTTGCCATAAAAGGCATCTGACTTGTGTGCATGCCAGTTCATCATATTCACTTAATAACGCTAATTTGGTTTATTTCACCATAAGCTATGTTATTTTGGTACAGTGTTCCATTTCACACCCTTCTTTCTCTGCGATACAAGTCTGCTTTCTGGCTCATTGTCTTTCAGTATATGAAAGATTAGTTAGGATTTAACAGAAGATGTCAGTCTTTCTCCTTACCACCTTGTTAAATGTCCAGCTATTAAATCTTAATAATGCTGATCTTACTTATATGAAGAACATTTCCTTGAAATATTTTCCCATTTTTACCATAGTTCTAAATTTTGATGATATCAAACCTCCATTCACTACTTCATTACCGACACTTCCCTTTTGTCACTGGCTTTTCTGCCATGGGAAGACCTGTGATCATTCTTTTCAACTGAGAGAAATATTTTAAATGATATTTTGAAATATCTTTTTCTGGTTTAAGTTGTAAGCTAGACTTCTTCTGTGTATAGATGAGCTTCACATAAGTCTTGTTTAAAGTTCATATTTTATGTCAAGATGGTAAAATTAAACCTTCTTTGACCTGCATTTCTATAATTTAAAAAAAAAAAACAAAACTTAGTAAATAGCAGGGTTTGAGCTTTTTTGGGGTTGGGATTTTTTAAATATATTTACCCTCAATGATTTAGATGCACTTCTATTCTTCTGATTTAAGGCTGCCAAACAGTAATAATGATTGCACACCAGATATTCTGATATTTTTGTAGTTCTACTTTTCAGATAAACTGGTGAACCAGTTGGTTGAATTCTGCGGAGTGATATGTTGTAAATACAACAATTATTCTTTTCTCATTTCACCTGCTGCAACATTGCAACAAGATTTGTTTGCTTTTGAGACTGTGGGAACAAGCAGAGACAGAATGGCATTTTAGTAACATTTATACACTTTCCACCCCCGTCATCCCAGAAGCTGAACATGTATGAGAAATCAGTTCATTGACTAATTCAATTTATTTATATTTTTAGCTTGTTTTATGTTTAAAAAGAGTCTGATACATAATACTTTTGTTCCAGTCTTAGAAATTAATTTTTTTTTCATATTAGTCTTCTGAGCTTTATGTTCGAAATAGTAATCAATCCTTATTCTTTATATAAAAATAGATAAATTAAATTTCCTCTTTCAACATATTAAACGGTGTTAAATTATTTCCTACTGATATTTTAAAGAGTAGTTTCCTCATTCTTTACAGACTTTGGAGGATAACAAGGGGCCTAGTTTTTTAGGAGCCAAATGCGGGCTGCAGTGCATTGCTCCATGCACGGTACTTCTGAACTATGACATGGCATCTCTTTCTTGTTTATAAAAAAAAGCTTTCAAATACAATCAAAATGTGAATAGGTGTAAAGATTTCCATATAATGTGATCGTCATCAAGTAAAAATCAAATTTCCCTTCCAATTTATAAAAGAAAAAATAGTCAAGATAAGCAACTTGTGCAAGTCAAGATAATTTGTGTGCAATGTACAGCTAAGCTTCCAGATTCCTGGTTACAGAATATGATGGACAGCAAATACATAAACGGTTTTACTGAAAGCTGAAATGCAGATGTAATATTCAGGTAGGGTTATAAATGGAAGAGAGGGCCTACTGGAGGAGACAGCACTCTATCTTGACCTGTTTTTAAACTTTTTCTTTATTTGGTGTCAGTGGTCACTGTCACACGGGAGACTGGGCTAAATGGATACCTGGGCAGACATGGAGGACTGTTCTTCTCTCCATTAATTTTTACCTTGGCAATGCAGCCAAGGTAAAAGCCAAAACAATGAGTAGCCGCTGATACCACAAGAGCTGGAATGGGCACTGATAAGGTGGTAGCTGGACGCTCGACTGTCTCTCAAGGTGTTCCCTTGATGGTCAGGGAAACCCCTCACCCTATGCCCAACCCCATCCTCTGGATAGCAGGAGCAGGTTTGACTCCTGTGGTATGGTCGTAACAACAGGTCTGGTTTATTGTTCTGCTCCAGCTGTGGTGGTCAAACACAGGGCTGCTCCACAGGTATGCCTTGACAGCACCAGTCATGTGGTTATATGGTCTGTTGTCCTTTTTTTCCATCTGTTGACCCCTCTTTTTACTGTTGTTCTACCCCTCTTTCTCTGCCCTTGTCTCCTCCCAAATAAACATCCAGCCTTAATTACTTTTTCCTTATTTATCCCAGCTGTGCTACAACAGTACCCAAATTCGGTATTTCTGACAATATTACCTAGGCAATCTCATCTTTATATGGTATTACTGGTACAGTTACCTGGCCATAGTTGGTCTTGCAAGACTGTACTCTCCAAAAGGTCCCCAATCCTTCCCTCCAAGTACCCATGCGGTTTGACTGTCTCTCCCTTTGACCTGTGAAATCCAGCCAACCCTTGTGGCACTAACTGTAACTTGTGTCAGCATGTTGTTGGGCTATTTGTTACGTCCAGCAGTTTCGCATCCAGTAGTTCTCCATGCCCAAGCCAGTTAGCTCAGCCTCAGGCCAGGGACAAGTAAGTGCCCTAGTCATTTGCCCGCAAACCTAAAACAGCCTATTGCCATTTTTTCCCTAAGTCTGTTTATTAAAATGCTGCTTAAGAGATTAAGTAGGTGATATTATTCTATATATAATTGTTAATTTAATTGATCCCATCTCCTTTCCAATTTAATTATAATTATTAAAGTAGTAGGAACAGCATTTTATTCTGTGAATGATGTCTTAGTGAAAGCCAGATTGCAAATTTCTCTTTCAAAATGGAAGGGCCATGTTTAATTCCAGCCAGTGGAATTACACACTCACCAGTGGAAGCAGCTCAGGATTGAGCATCCATGCACATCTGTTTTCTGCATTAGTTTACCAATGTTGGATGTCAGTGGAGAAAATGTTAATGGCAAACAAATATGAAAATCACAGAAATTAATATTCATGTAAGCTTTATTTTATATTTGCATATGTGAGTATTCATTCTGCGACCATTTCCCCTTAGTTTCTCCCCTCAAACTGAGCAAGAAGAACTGATATATGAAAATAGGATAGGAAATAAATGATGAAAATATTCCACTATATACTTCATTCCAGATCTTTGCCAGAACATCTTAAACACGCTAAAAGTTTACATAGGTTCAAAGGGAAGCAGTGAAAGAGGAAGGTTACTAATTACCTGGAAAAAACTTCTGGTGCAAGAATAACAAAGGGCTGAAGACTAGAAGAATAGCTGAGCGAGAATATAAGTATCACATAGGCCTGCTCTGTTCCCTTCTCCCAAGGATCTCCTACTGCCCACAGTTAGAAGCTGGGTACTGGCCCAGGCTGATCTTTGGTCTAAGACAGTGTACTACTTGTAAAATTTGTATGGTTTAGAAACAGTCTTCCTCCCTGAATACAAGCTTCTTTTTGTTGTTGTTTAAATAATCTTTGAAATTCCCATTTAGGATGACGTCTCGAGAAAGAATGTTCAGCCAGGTAAACTGTCAGGTGGTTGGGGTTTTTTTCTCCTCCACATTAATAATTGTGATCATTCAAATATCGGACAGGAAATGCAGCATGCAAATTACCTGGGCAATCACCACAAACAAGAGAGCTTGATTTCTGGAAAAGTTACATTCCATGCAAAAAAAACCCTAAGGTTTTTGAAGATACTGAGAACAAATTTTAAAAACAAACAAGCAGAGAAAATTGTGATATGATTTTTGACAGGGGAAAAAAAATAATCAGATATCTTGTTTGGAAAATACTTATCAATCAAGAATCAAAATTAAATGACACAGACAAAATGAAAGATGCAACAATCTGAACTCTATTGTTGAAAGCCTTACAATACTATTCAATCCTCTAAATATCTGTAAAGCTCTTATTCATCAGCATAACTTCTCTTTCTCAGATTTCTATTCATTTTTACTCATACTATATTTGAAACCCAAAAGCTTACCTTACTTCTGATTAAGAGTATAACATATCACAATTTAATTCTACCATATTACCATTTTAAAATAATCTTATTAACACTCTCAATATGCTTTTGCTCACAGGATATACTCTTATTTTGAGCAGCCCGTCTGCCAATACAATTCAATGGATCAACTTCAGAAGAACATTGGCATCAAAATAAGCAAGCTGAGATCTGTCCATGTTTGTATCTATGCAGATGGCATCTGCAAGATAAGGATTTTTTTGTGAGCAAATGGTTAGCCCTGTTTAAACCTTGTTCTCATGGCAGTGTTTCAAGACTAGCAAATCTAGCCATGTTCCTCAGAGAAGCAGCTACCAAGTGAGAGCAGAATTCCATGAAGGAATTCTGCTGAACTGGCCTGTCATTACTTCTTCAAGAAACATCCAGCACTTGAAATCTCTTATCCGTATTGGATGTTTTTAGATGCTTCATTTTAATTAAGTTGTGGGCCAGAAACTGATATTATATAGTGTAGATCTGTCTTATGTTCTACAGTAGTACAGATTAGATGCTTTTAATGCTCTCTGAATTCCTTAAAACCTAGTACAGAACTTCCATCCTTGTTAACACTTCACATTGTTTTTAGTACATACAGCAAACCAAGACAGAGTAATTAAGCCTTGCAGAAGTAACGATTAGCACTCCCTCTGACAGCAGCCAATATGAATGTCTAGCAAGATACGGAACTGTTGGAGTGGGTCCAGAGGCGGGCCATGAAAATGGTCAGTGGGATGGAACACCTCTCCTATGAAGAAAGGCTGAGAGAGTTGGGGTTGTTCAGCCTAGAGAAGAGAAGGCTTCGGGGAGACCTTATTCCGGCCTTTCAATACTTAAAGGAGGCTTATGAGAAAGATGGGGACAGACTTTTTAGTAGAGCCTGTAGTGATAGGACAAGGGGGAATGGTTTTAAACTAAGAGAGGGTAGATTCAGACTAGATATAAGGAAGAAATTTTTTAGACTGACGGTGGTGAAACACTGGCACAGGTTGCCCAGAGAGGTGGCAGATGACCCATCCCTGGAAACATTCAAGGTCATGTTGGACGGGGCTCTGAGCAACCTGATCTAGTTGAAGATGTCCCTGTTCATTGCAGGGGGGTTGGACTAGATGACCTTTAGAGGTCCCTTCCAACCCAAACCATTCTATGATTCTATGAATATAGGAACACAAGCATTTAGGGATATTTTCTCAAGCTGCAATATTTTGTGGTTCAAATTGACACATACTGAAGATAATGTCTTTGGGTTTAATAATCCTGAATTATCTTTCCTCTAACAATTTATCTAATTCCTTTCTGCAGCCATGTAATCTTTCAGTAATCAAGCATCATGGGGAAAAGAATTCCATGACTTAATCATCATCCTGTGAAGAAGTGTCTCCTCTTGCTTATTTTGAAACTGCTACTTAGTTTAATCTGTTTGCTTTCTCAAGTAGGAACTTCATACTCTGTTCACTTATTGAGTGCTATTCATGATCATGTAGACTTCTATCACACCTGTTTTTCATGCTAAAGAGTCCTAGTCTATCTAGCTTTTCCTTCAGTGGAGGCTATCTCTGGAATTAATCTTATCAGGTCAGTGGAGTGCTAATACCCAGATGGTAGCTTCTGGAAGTGTAATATTCAGGCACTTCCAGTTCTTCTTGTGAATCATATTCTTTCTTCCCTCTCCCTTTGCAATGACATTTCTATGTTCTTGCCCTGGTCTACTGCTTCTGCCTCATATGCAGCCTCTCACACTCTAAAGTTCTGAGTTTTGAGGACCACGTAAAATGATTTATTCTGGCTAACAGTCTACTATCAACAGGATTATATAAATTATGATTCCCAGTGGCAGTCTCAGGACTAATAAAAGTCTTATATTTGTGTATCAAACAGAGTTTTTAAGGATCCTTAAACAGTTTCATCTTTTGCTTCTGTTGGAATGAACAAGCTCAAAGGAACAATATGATGCTCAGAGAACACAATTCTGCATCCTTTCAGACATATTTTCACTGTGCAGAAATGAAACCAGTCTCTTCCTCTATTTTTTAACACAGATCACTTCAAAACAAATCCCATTGATTAATCTGTCATGGCTTGACTTATAAAGTTACCTCTATACTAGTTTGCCTGGAAACTGGCCCTCTGCTTCATCCTGAAAGAATACTCACCTCTCACTCTCTCAGACTTCTTTTAAAACTGTGTAGGTCTGTCAAACAGGAGGGAAAAAAGAAGGCTAAGTCCCTGCTAGGGAGTCCATCTGTCAGGTGGTGATACTAAATTAACTTTCTATATAAAAGTAGAGATTTTCTTCCCTGGTAAAGAGTAGTTGCTCTGAATTTTCAGACAAAATATCAAATTTCTTTTCCTTTCTTTGTAATGCTGGGATTAGTAGCTTTTTGATATTGTTATCTTTTGTTTTGTTTTAGATTTTCTTTTGTTGTTTTATTATTTTTAAGGTGCCTGTGTAGTTTTCAAAACCTGTGGGCAGACATACAATGCTTCAGAAGTCAGGCACCCAGTTCTGGGAGAGCAATTCATAGCATGCTAAACTAGGTATCAACGCTCTAGATACATCATATGCGGGACAGTAAAGCTCTGACATGCAGCTTGTCTGAATTGGCGAAGAGAATCTGAGACTCTCTTTCCAGCAGAACTTAGACATCTCCCTAGAGCAGAGGTTACATTCCTCCAGGACCAAGATTCATTCCAGCAGAGTCCTGGCACCACTTCCAGCCCTGAAGTACCCAGCACCTCACTGGGAATGGGTTTCTGGCAGTTCTTACCTTTGCTCTCATAGTTATTTGGTCTTTAATTCAGTGATATTTCCAATTTAAAATAGATGAAAGGCTCTGGGAGTTGATATTGACAAATAACTGCCTCAAATATTGAGCACTTCAAGATCTTAAGGACGTGAGGCTTACTGTTCCTGAATTTGTTTCCTGAACTTAGATTTCTAAGTTTCACCTGCAGCACCACTGGTTATCCAAAGGTTTTGCTGCACACCTGCCCAGCTGTTCTGAAAAATGTAGATGAATAGTAGGCAATCTCTACCTGTGACTTTAGGCATCCCCATAACTACAAAATTGCTTTCAGTGTTTCACTTGTGTATAATACGGGCATCTATTTCAAAGCATTTCCTCTCCCCACTTTTATGACAGTTGATATTTTTATTATCTGAATTGTTATGCTATCAAGGTATTAATCTTTTTGCTGAAGAAAAGAGCAATCTGAAGAAAAACAGAAAAATTACATTTGAGTTGTATTTATTCCCATCAACATAGCTGCTTTCTTTTTCTAGAGGGAAAAATTGAACTTCCAGAGATCTTGCTAGCCATAAAACTGCTGAAGCAAGGTCAGGCATTTCAATATGGAGATAAAATGTTAATAAATGGGGGCCATTGCCCCACACTTGAAAATTTATGCACTACATCAATATGGGATCATTCTCTTCTTGGTTAAATTAATCTACTAATTTCTGACTATATTCATTGCCTAAAGATATATTTCTTTACAGTTAAATATCACTAGCTGTGCATTTTGAAAGAAGAAATGCAGACTACAATTTATAATCTACACAATAATAAATGAATAGAAAGTTGCCTCTTGGAAGAAATGCTACAGAGTATATAAAAATACAACATTTTGTTTCAACTACTTATGCTGAATAGTGTTGTAAGAAACCCTAACTGGAATTCTAATGCCATTTCTGAGCTTCTTAATTCTTCCTGCTCTAAGAAGATAAAACCAATGATGTATTGACAGTCAAGGCAATGCAAGATAAATACAGTGCTGCAAAAACCTTGAGATGATCAAAGTAAATTTTGAGAGCACACACTTCTCAATATTTTGTATGTTTCTAGATACACTGTTGTAATAAATACCTTTCCCATAGCACCAGTAATTGAAGGAACACACAAGTAAAATGACCATTGCCCCCCAAATTTTACTATTTAAACAGAAATATCTCCAAGGCCACTGGAGCTTTGGATCTCCAACAACACCTTCTCCAAGAACTGTATGTGGTAAAAGAATGAAAGACAGAAAAAAAATTGCTTTTCTTGCAAATGTTTATGCAAAAATTATATTTCTAGAAAATAAAGATTCATTAAAAATAGAATTAAAATACTTTTTGATAGGTGTTATGATTAATACAAGAAGTAAAATAATTCTGGAATGTCTAGGAAAAAAATTAAGAAATCATACTGTAACAATTGATTTGGGGAGGCTGTAGTGGGCAAACAATTTGGCAAGAGTTCCTAAAGACATGCTCAGAAAGAACTACAAATAGCAGAAATGAGCTATAATGATCCTTGGCTGCATGTAGAGGAAGTAGCAAGCAGGAAGATGTTTTCACCTCTTCTTACAGGTATAGAAACAGACCTATAGGGGAACACTACATGAATACTAGAGTACTACAGTTCTAATACCATATTTTACAATGGAAGGAAATGTTAGAAAATTGTAGAATGTCAGAAACCTTCAGAAACAGAAAAAATTTTTGATGTTAACTGAGAGCCTTTAAGACATCAATGTATTTATCTCAACAAAAAGAGGACTGAGGGGTTATTTGATCATAGTTTCTAACTACCTTCACAGGGAGAAAGTACAGGATATTAAAGAACTGTTTAATCTAGCAACAAACACCACAATGGGAACAAAAGATGTAAGAATTCAGACAGACAAAATGAAATTACTTATCAGAGACTTTTTTTTTTGCATGTAGGGTGAATATCCACTAAAGCAAAGCATGAAGGCAAGGGTAGTTTCCCCATATCTCAATGTCAACAAAATCAGACTGAATGCTTCTGTGGAAAATCCCAGTCAGTGGGTCAAATTTGTGGCCTTGAAATCAAAATTACCCTACGTGATCTGCCCTAATCATTTTCATCCTTAAAAACAATCCTTCTCTCTCATTTGAAGTTCTACCTTGCCTTATATAATACTGACTATTTTCTTCCTTTACTTTTATATCTTTTAAATACAGCTGCTATTCAAGCCACTGTATGTACATTGATAGATGCACAAACAAGGGTGGAAAATATTTTCATCTGTATCCTCTAATTTGGATAAGTAGATATATGGATAAATGCATGCACTTAAAAGCTGAGATAGCCTAAGGAAGTTTAACAAAATACATGGGAGGACATAGTTGGCAGACTCTGGCAGATTACATAGAATAATAGAGGTTAACACTAAAAAAAAAGTCCTTCTGATGATTTGATCCCACTATTTTCTGTGGACGGTACTCAACTCCAAGTGACAACATCTTGTAGCTGTTGCAGTTGACCTTCTACCAGGTCAATACATATTTGTAACCTCATGTATTTGCATGAGGGGAGCCTGCTGATGAAGCCTTCTTACTCCAGCTACAGGAGGCATCGCACTCGCAGGCTGTCATCCTGCTGGGGGACTTCAACCACCCTGACATCTGCTGGAAAAGTAGCACAGGCAGCTGTAGGCAACCCAGGAGACTCCTGGAATGCATCAAGGATAACTTCTTAAGCCAGGTAATAGACAGCCCTTCCAGAGAGGTTGCGATACTGGGCCTGATGGTCACCAATGCAAGTGAGCTAATCAGTGATGTCAAGATTGGAGGCAGCCTGGGCTTCAGTGGTCATGCAGTGGTGGAGTTCGCAGTCCTGAGGGATATGGGTCAGGCAAAGAGTAAAGTCAGGACCCTGAATTGTAGGAAAGCAAAATTCCAGCTGTTCAAGTAGGTAGTCAATAGGACCCCCCTGGGAAACTGCCCTCAGGGACAAGGGAGCAGAATAGAGCTGGCAGATCTTTAAGGATGCCTTAGATAGAGCGCAAGAGCTCTCAATCCCCAGGTGTAAGAAATCAGGAAAGGAAGGCAAGAGATCAGCATGGATGAGTCAAGACCTGCTGGTCAAACCAAAAGGCAAGAAGGAAATGCACAGGCAATGGAAGCAGGGACGGATATCCTGGGAAAAGTATAGGATGCTGCCTGGTTGTGTAGGGATGGAGTCAGGAAGGCCAAGGCGCGGCTGGAGCTGAACTTGGCAAGGGACACAAAGAATAATAAGAAGGGCTTCTACAGATGTGTCAGCCAGAAAAAGAAGGTCAAAGAAAGCGTACCCCCCTGATGAACAAGACTGGTAAGCTGGTAACAACGGACAAGGAGAAGGCTGAGGTACTCAACAATTTTTTTGCCTCAGTCTTCACTGGAAACCTCTCTTCCCACACCTCTTGAGTAGATGGACCACAAGACAGGGACTGGGGGAGCAAAGTCCCTCCCACTGTAAGAGATCAGGTTTGTGACCACCTGAGGAATCTGAACATACAGAAGTCTATGGGACCTGACGAGATGCATCCCAGAGTCCTGAGGCAACTGGCTGATACAGTTGCCAGGCCACTCTCCATTATATTTGAAAAGCG
>NW_008824659.1:727010-732568 GCF_000699105.1 Pygoscelis adeliae
GTGTTGGGTTGATGGTTGGACTCAATGATCTTAGAGGTCTTTTCCAACCTTAATGATTCTATGATTCTATGATTCTAAAGGGGGCTTATAAAAAAGATGGGGACAAACTTTTTAGTAGGGCCTGTTGTGATAGGACAAGGGGTAATGGTTATAAACTAAAAAAGGGTAGATTCAGACTAGGTATAAGGAAGAAATTTTTTAGACTGAGGGTGGTGAAGCACTGGAAACAGTTACCCAGAGAGGTGGCGGATGACCCATCCCTGGAAACATTCAAGGTCAGGCTGGAGGGCGCTCTGAGCAACTTGATCTAGTTGAAGATGTCCCTGTTCATTGCAGGGGGGTTGGACTAAATGATCTTTAGAGGTCCCTTCTAACCAAAACTATTCTATGATTCTATGAAGGGACAGATCTTTAATTGCCCCAGTCTCACTACACTCCAAAAATACAAAAATATAAAGTTGAATTCAAAGTCAACACACATTCCTCCCAAAAATATGCCATCACCCTTTCTTTTCTTGGGAAGGGATCACAGGTTCATAGGCAAGGAGGTATTTATAGAATTTTCCAGCTGATATTCCCTGACAGCTAACAAGGGGAGCAGAAATATTTGGTGCACTGCAAGGTGTGTCCACCTCTACCTATAGAAAGAGCCATTATTTGTCCTTTTTCTTACTGTATTTAAGTCATGGTGGAGATTATTTTCTTTAAAATATCCTGTGAAAAGTTGACTCTTGGTTGAGTGATATAGTTGTTGGAGATTGAGATGGAATTACCATCAGGGTACTGTGGCCGAACAGTCTAAGGCGCTGGATTAAGGCTCCATTCTCTTTGGGGGCATGGGTTTGAATCCCACCACTGCTAGGAGTGTTTTCTAGGACTGAGGAACACCAAGCACGAGTATAGATTATGAGAGTAGTGGCTGGAGAGCAGGCCGGCAACCTGGGAGAGCAGGCTTAATATGAGTCAGCAGTGTGCCCTGGTCTATTCTATTCTATTCTATTCTATTCTATTCTATTCTATTCTATTCTATTCTATTCTATTCCTACCTACCATATTTTACAGGAAACATTTCTGTCCTCCTGCAGGTAACTTAAAATTGGAATAAACACCGTATTTCATAATTAGCTGACATGATGGAAATGCAGTTGTTCACACTTCAGCATTTTTGCACTGTTGGGCTTCAGCACTGCACAGATCTTAGTGCATTTTGAGCTGTGGTGTTAGTTTTGTTAAAACAAGGCTAAAACGCTTCCTACTCAAGGAAATGTACACTACTTTCTTGTATCGTAATCAGCATGTATGTGTTTGTGGTTTTTTATCGCAAATGCGGTTTCACTCATTATTTTTAGTAGGATTATGTAACTTCTGTGTTATATGATAATTTTGATGCTGCTGCTGCTGTTTACATTAGAATCTACAGCAAATAGTGTTGCTTAAACTTTGTGTTGGTTGATTGGCAATGAAAGGTACTTGAACTAGAAAGTGGGGATTTTTGCCCTGTGGGCATGAGACCTCGGTAATATGGAAAGAGTAACCTAATAAGTAAATTACTTGACTGGATGATTGAACTTCCAATATTCTTGTTTTATTCTTTTATGTAATATCGCTAATAAGAGGACTTCATGACTCCATGCTCAGCTCACTGAGGCAATCTGCCTTCCTAACAGGGACAGATGTGAAAAGCCCAGTGAAATACTGTGTCATCTGAGCTGATTTCCCACAACTCAGTCTCCAAGGACAACCTGGGCAACCAGCTTCCCCAGTCCATGCACTAGTTCTGCATTGACATCATATATGAATTTCAAAGTAAGCCCATGACCTCAGGGTTACTGTCAACTTTCAAATACAGGTGTCACAAATAACTTTCTTCCCATACCTATATGCCAAGTCAATCAGTCTAAGAAATCACACCTTCCTGCAGAACCACTCTATATCTCAAACATTGACCTTTCTGTCTTTGCAGGTATAGCT
Organism: Pygoscelis adeliae; assembly: GCF_000699105.1. Lineage (NCBI taxonomy): Eukaryota > Metazoa > Chordata > Aves > Sphenisciformes > Spheniscidae > Pygoscelis > Pygoscelis adeliae. The sequence goes on from NW_008824659.1 coordinate 728,982, forward strand.
TGAATTCTTCCTGTGAATGTGCAATAATACCCTCATACAGGCCTAAATACCTGCTTTTACAGGAACTTGATCTCAAAATATGTCTGACTGGCACAGAGCACTTAGTGCTTAAAATGGCAGCAAACTTGTGCTAGTCTTCCCGTGCTCATGATATTCAAAGGTAGGTCCATCCTAAACAATTCCTTTCATCCTTAACTGTTCCCCACCCCCTTCCTTGGTGTCTCCTTACCTAACTGCCTACAGAGACCCTATTTTAAAATTCAAATGATCATGTCACTGGAGACACCTTTACTTCTCTGACACCTCTAAGTATTTTTCTTTACTGTTTGCCACAAACCCTGGAGCACTGTCCCATTCCTGCCCTTCCTCCCCTCCTCTCACCCCTCCCCAGACTGGCCCCTTTTCTTAATGTTATCTTTCATCCTTTTGTCTTTCCCCAGCTTCACAGATGCCTCTAAAGACATCTCCACTACTTTTGCTTGGCTGTGGAAAGTTTGTATTTCCAGTTGCTTACAATATATTTGAAAATATAGTTGTGTTTTCATTAATTAAAAGTCATAAAATATCCCAAATTTTGCCATAGAGAATATGGCAACAAAGAACATTGTTGAAAGTACTGGCCTGTTGTCACTGATGGAAAGCCATCCCTTTAGCCCAAATGAAAGGGACATAGCCTAGGTGTCTAGAATCACACCTCTGTGTCTTGTCAATTAGATGGTACTATTACTAAATAGTACACTAATAAAGTCCTTCAGGAAGGAATGAAGGCATGTTTTTTTTGTAATTATGGTATCCGCACATTGTGATATCTCCCTATGGCAGCAGTTTCCAGACTTGCCAGCAGTTACACAGAAAAAGAGAGATTGTGTCTGCTTCTAAATGTCACACCTTCACTGTGTGAGTGACCCATAATGACACAAGGCTATTTAAGTTTAGACCAGAGCTCCCTATTAGATGGCAGACAGAAATACCTTTTAACAGTACCGCAGTGCAGAAGACTCAGTCAGCACCTAAATCATGTGAGACGTTTCTCCCAACAGCAGTATTCTGGTGATTACACATAGCTATTTTTAAAGAAAATGTAGGACAAGGTACTGGATTTCCCTTCTATGTTCCTAAAAACCCTCCTATTAAACAGCTTCTCAATATCTTCACCATCTAACCTGAGGCATGAGGAGATTATTATATTAAATAAGACAACATTATGATTAATAATAGCTCTTTGTGTCAGTCAAAGGGAGATAACACAGCCAAACAGCTCCAGATGTCCAGCAACTCTTCATATTAGACTGGCAAGCACATCTTAATCTTGATTTTCCTTAGATGCTGTTAATGTTCCATCGTGATACTCACCTGATCATCTCATCCCTCAGACACAAGCACTTCTGGTGTATTTCTTACTGTCCTCATTTGTCCCAGTCTTAGCTGCCAGTTTGCAGATGACTTTCATCTCTCAGCTGTGACCTTCAGTACTGTCAGTTATGTATATTGTTTCCACATGTATTTAATCTTCAGGATGGAAGAAACTGTAGCTTTGCTGTCTGGTCACATTATCATTGCAGTCTTTACTATGAGTGCTTTAACCCATCATGTTACTCTTACGAGTAACAGGACAAAAGCATTGTTCAGTCTCCTATCAACAAGTGACTGTGCAGGACAGTGTTTCCTACCTGTCCTATTTAATTTCTCAGCTTTAAAAGAGCCAGAAAACTTCTGCTGTCTGATGCAGCCATATTGCAAATCATAGGTTGTACCATCTGAACAGTCTTTCACTCATTTCATTAGGTTGGGAGTATCCATGACTGATTTTCTTGTTCTAAAATAGTCCAAAGTCAAGCATTTGTCTGCTTGCAGAAGGAGATCACTCAATACCTATTTTGGGATGCCATGCGTTGAAGATGGAACACTCCATTTAGCAATGGCAGAATGGACTGACATGTCAGGGACAGACTGAATTTTTGGAAAATGGAAAAAAAAAAATCCATAAATGGGTGTTTATGTGCCAAAGTAAAACCAAAACCAAAACCAGAACCAGAACCAACCAAACAAAAAAGCCTAATCAACCAGACAAAAAAAACCCTTCAGCTATTTTGTGTAATTGGACAGATAAGGACCTTTTGAGACGATAAAGATCTCATGCAGAAATTGTTCTGTATGCTGCATCACAGTAGACCAGCACATCTGCCTATCTCAAGTTTTGTTTTTCTGGTAGTTTTATGTGATTTCTGTAAAAAGTATTTATTGCTTGCAACAAATAATCAGACTTCAACGAATTTTATTATAAAGTCATAGTAGGTTTCATAGTCAAATAAGGTTGATGTCAGGGTTTCTCAACATGGCCATCTTGCACTTTTATTTGTAGAATAGATCTGAAATAAATACAGGGATTGACTTAATGATATAGATTATTTTTTCTGAAGGAATTTTATTATCTGATTCCTGTATTACTCTGGATGATTTTATTTGTAATTAAAGTTTCTGGATTATGTGAGATTTCAAATCTATTTCTGCAAATGAAATATCTAAAATAGTAGTTAAATGTTCTCCCAAGATGTTTTAAGATTATCATCTACACTGTGTGTGATCTAGCACGTATGCATATTTATGAAATACCTTTGTGGCAAACACAAGTGCTAGTAGACTCTTCTCAGTTTGCGCATACTTTTCTTTTCTTTCTGTCAGAGCACAAAAGATGTATGAATCAAAGCTTCCACTTGGAGAGAGGCTCCTAAATCATATTTGAGCTTGTTTGCTTGAGTGGTGACTGGCTTAGTAGGAACATTAAATGTGAGTACTGGGGCATGTCAGAGTGTTGTCTTCATTTTCTGCAATACTTTGTTGTTTTTTTCATGACCGTTGAAAAGTTGTGGTCTCATGAAACAATTATTTTAGAGGAGCAGTTAAAGCTGTTTCACCTGTGCAGTACTGTACAGCAAGTCCTCAAGGATCTTCTACACGTTTCTCGGAGGGTTTTCATGTCAGTTACAGCTTTAATATGTTCTTAAATGGCTTGATGAATATATGTGTCCCATGTATTTGAATGCTTTTGTCATGGATGGGATCTTTTGAGAATGAACTTGGTATATCATCCTTGTGTCCTTGTCACCATTTTCCTCAGTGTTTGTGTTCATCTGGGGCTGACACAGCCATTATCATGTCATCATGTGGCTGTTCAAAATATCTGCAAGTATTTCTTTGCCCTTTTATTAAAACATTCCCTATATCAGTTTATTGCAAGAGGTAAATGGATAATCTTGTAGCTACTGTATAGTGTTTGAAATTACTCAGTTCAGCTGATTGATTATGTAATCTGGCTTGCCAGAACCTGTCCTTGTTCTCAGTAAAAATATTTTTATCAGCTTGTTGGTGCTGTATATCAACTAGTGTGCAGATAGGATGATGCTACCTCAGGATAAACTTGATGTTCTCTTGTAAATGCTTGTTAATACAGAATTTCTTATCTGCCATTTCTCTTCTTAATTTTGATAAAACTGTTAACCCATGTGTTTGACTTTGTGATGTTTTTGTAACACTTTTTTTGCAAATTCTAATTGGAGTTCCTTCACTATTTTCTTCTTAGGCTGCTT
>NW_008824659.1:732606-734545 GCF_000699105.1 Pygoscelis adeliae
CCATTCTTGGTATTTCCAAACCTGGCACTTTTTTCCCCCCTTCAGCTTTGCTACATGTTTTATCTGCTCTTCTCCTAAATGTAGATGAGAAAAGGACCTGATTTTGATCAAACACAATACCTTTCTTGGATTACAGTAGTTCCTAAGTATTAGGATTTCATTCTAAGTGGAATATTTTCAATTGGTTTCTAAAAAAATGAGTTAATACTTCCAGGACTTTCTTGCCCACTGTGTGCAATAGAAGAGATACTTGTAGGTCCTCTTCTCTGTTATCTTCCCCCAAGGCATTCACACGGATGTGGAAACCTTGTTTCTATTCTTTCCAATCCTCAGCAAGTTCACTGAGATAAAGATAAGAAAGTTTTCTAGGTACTCTTCATTTTTCTTTTGACTTTCATATATTGACAGGGCTTCAAATAACACAGCAAATCCTTGCTTTGCGTGGGCTATGGTCGCTTCTGACAACATGTTGTGCTGTCCTTTTTATATATCAGGAAGCCAGATTGTGACCAAGGATATAAAATTTAAAGTAGAGCTCACTCTATTAGACACAAAGTACCAGACACACTTAAGTCTAAGATCCCTCTGGTAATTAGATATAATTAATTTTAAACAGAATTTGAAGAGATGTAACTTCTGTAATTCTGAGTTGTCCCTTAAATTCAAGCCTAGGAGGCGTATGTCTAAAGTTGCCTTTGGTGAGTATGAAGTTTGTGACCTTTTATACAGAACATAGTTAGAATACTTTTGCTCACTATCAGGATAATATTCTAAATATCTCTGTGCATATCTTTAGTGACAAACCCTACAACATGCGAGTCTTTGTGTCTTTAACAAGTACAGCTTGTTGTTAAAGAACATATTTTGCCAGTGGGAAGCTATTCTACAAAAATCTACCAACATACTAGATAGGTTTAGTTATTTTTGCTCATATTTGTACAGGTTTAAAATCCTCTAAAAGGAAAACCAACAGGCAAATGAAAGCCAAGAAACTGTCTCTGAAATTTGGAAAATCAAACAGCCTGTGAATCTGCTTTTAAGGATGGTATTTAGGATATCATTATATTCCATTTATTTCTCTCTTCTTTTTTCCACCAGTCACAAAAAAGAGCAACGTCAAGAGAAAACCCACACACAATTTAAGGTAACAAAGTACCAAATTATTTAACAAAAGCAATACCTCTATTGTTGCTTTGATATAGATCTATATCTCCATCTTCTGATATTTCTTTCTGACATTAGGCTTTGGTCTCCAATGCATTTTAGAGTATAAAATGCTGACTATACATTTTGCTATACATGTCGGAGAAAAGTATTAGCTACTTTAGCTTTTACTTAGTTTTCTGCACAGTAGCCTCTCTGAGGAGAATCTTACTGTTTATTTCCAGTAAATCATTGTTCTTGTTGATATGATGTAATTTTTACTGGAAGGGCTGATTTTTTTAGGATTTCTTTAAGACACAATTTTTTTAAAGATCATACAATCATAGAATCATTAAGGTTGGAAAAGACCTCTAAGATCATTGAGTCCAACCGTCAACCCAACACCACCATGCCCACTAAACCATGTCCCTAAGTGCCTCATCTACCCATCTTTTATATACTTCCAGGGATGGCGACTCAACCACTTTCCTGGGCAGCCTGTTCCAATGTTTAACTACTCTTTCAGTAAAGAAAGATTTCCTCACGTCCAATCAAAACCTCCCCTGGTGCAACTTGAGGCCATTTCCTCTCATCCCATCGCTAGTTACTTGAGAGAAGAGACCAACACCCACATCGCCACAACGTCCTTTCAGGTAGTTGTAGAGAGCGATGAGGTCTCCCCTCAGCCTCCTTTTCTCCAGGCTAAACAACCGCAGTTCCCTCAGCCGCTCCTCATAAGACTTGTTCTCCAGACCCTTCACCAGCCTCGTTGCCCTTCTCTGGACACGCTCCAGCA
>NW_008824659.1:735028-746537 GCF_000699105.1 Pygoscelis adeliae
GAACACCGCTCGTGACCGGCCGCCAACTGGATTGAACTCCATTCACCACAACTCTCTGGGCCCGGCCGTCCAGACAGTTTTTTACCCAGCAAAGGGGGTACACCTGTCTAAGCCGTGAGCCGCCAGCTTCTCGAGGAGAATGCTGTGGGAGATGGTGTCAAAGGCCTTACTGAAGTCCAGGTAGACCACATCCACAGCCTTTCCCTCATCCACTAGGCGGGTCACCTGGTCATAGAAGGAGATCAGGTTGGTCAAGCAGGACCTGCCTCTCATGAACCCATGCTGGCTGGGCCTGATGCCCTGGTTGTCCCGCACCTGCCTTGTGAGCGCCCTCAAGATGAACCACTCCATAATCTTCCCCGGCACCGAGGTCAGGCTGACAGGCATGTAGTTCCCCGGATCCTCCTTCCAGCCCTTCTTGTAGATGGGCGTCACATTGGCAAGCCTCCAGTCATCCGGGACCTCCCCCGTTAACCAGGACTGCTGATAAATGATGGAGGGTGGCTTGGCAAGCTGATCCATGATAATTTAAAACAAAGTGTCATTAACTCAAGACTTTTTTGGCCTGCTGCAGTCTCTGCTGAACATGCTTTTATTTCTTATTTAAATCTTGAGTTACGTATATATTAAAGAGGTCTTGTCCTCTATCACTATGAACCATTTTAAAACATCCCATCGTTCCCTTAAGTTCTCAGATCTGCTGTTGTATGTTTTCTTAATAAAAGTTAATGTTTCAGGGATTTCCAAATTTATTTCTTTTTCATGCTGCCACCTAAAATAGAAGCAGGTCTTCTGAGCACAGCGAGTCGCTAGTAGAGAAAACGTGAGGGATTGCTTTCCTAAATGTGCTAGAGTACCACATGATTTTGTTGTACAGTGTTGCTATTCCAATTTTTTTTAAATGGTTTATAAAATCAGGTTAAAACATGTATATAAGAGCAGCATGCTGGTTCAGACCAAAGATACAGTGGAGATGGGTAAGTCTCCAGGAAGTGGACACCTGAGGAAGAATAAGAGGAGGACAAACTTATAGGGTAATAGTCCCTAAAACGCTCCAACTATTCTCAGCTGCAGAGGATTCCTGAGTCTCTTGCAGTTTCTCTTGGTGGCTTCTCATCAATGTCTCTTCTATGAAATTGTCTCTTCATCCTTTTAACTCAGAGAAATAATTTGCATTCATAAAATCCTTTGGCAAGGAGTGCTATGGTTTTACCTCCTGGGTGAGGAACTACTTCCTTTCCTAACAGAAAACATTTGGGATAATAAGAACATTGCATATTTAATTGATTTTTATTTTTTTATTTAATGCTATCAAGCACTTAGCTGATGCTTTCATAGAATGGTTTATAATAACCCAAAGTTTTGATTCTGAGTGCTATTGGTCAGCTGGGAGCCTCTCATTTTGTATGTGAATCTAGGATTGCTTTTCCCTGTGTGTATCAATTTACACCTACCTGCACTGAATTTCATCTGCCATCTGTATATCCAGTTACTCAGTTTGTAAGATCCTTCACAATCTGCCATCATCCTTAGTATCTTGAATTACTTTGTATCATCAGACACACAGTCACTTCTTCAATGTCCTTACCACGCTATTTATGCAGGTGTTGAATAGCACAGCACTCCACTACTGATCTCCCTGCACACCGGAATTAACATTTCACTCCTGCTTTCCATTTCTCATCTCTTAACCATTTATTCATTATGTCTTTGTAAGGATCCCCTGCACGGATGTGATGGCTGCTTGTTTTCCTTAAGAGTCTGCAGTGAAGATCGTTGTGAAAAGTCTTTTGGAAATCCAGACAGGCTATATTTACTTAATCACTGCTATCTCTGTGATTGTTGACTTTGTCAAAGAGTATCAGTATATTTCTGGGGCAGAACTCCTCTTCACAGAAGTCTCTGGACTTCGTTTTCACAAACATATTTACAGAGACATTCAGTAATTTATGCTTTCCTATGCTCTTTACTGATTTGCTTGGTATGGCATTTTTTTGTGGTTTGGATTTTTTTTGAAGATCAACATCATGACTGTTACCCTCTAGCCTTCATGTATTGAGTTTTAAGTGAGATGTTACATGCTACATTTGGTAATTCATCTATTTTATCATCTTAGGTGAATACCACCTAGTTCTGGTGAGTTGCTAACATTCATTTTGTCTCTTTGTGTATAACCACATTAATTCAACTTCAGGTATAGCCTCTCCTGAGTGTCTCCATCCCCAAAACTCTCAAGGGATTCATGTCCTGGTTTCGGCAGGGATAGAGTTAATTTTCTTCCTAGTAGCTGGTACAGTGCTGTGTTTTGGATTTAGGATGAGAACAATGTTGATAACACACCGATGTTTTAGTTGTTGCTGAGCAGTGCTTACACTAGTCAAGGACTTTTCAGCTTCCCATGCTGTACCGGCTGAGAAGGCTGGAGGTGCACAAGAAGCTGGGAGGGGGCACAGCCAGGACAGCTGACCCAAACTGGCCAATGGGATATTCCATACCATGTGACGTCATGCTCAGTATATAAACTGGGGGAAAGCTGGCCGGGGGGGCCACTGCTCGGGGACTGGCTGGGTATCGTTTGGCGGGTGGTGAGCAATTGTATTGTGCATCACTTGCTTTGTATATTCTATTACTATTAATAAAATATATTCTATTTCTTCTTCTTCTTCTTCTTCTTCTTCTTCTTCTTCTTCTTCTTCTTCTTCTTCTTCTTCTTCTTCTTCTTCTATTAATTTTGTTTCTTCTCAACCCATGCGTTTTCTCACTTCTACTCTTCTGATTCTCTCCCCCATCCCACCGGGGAGGGGAGAGTGAGCGAGCGGCTGTGTGGTGCTCAGTTGCTGGCTGAGGGTAAACCACAACATTTCAGATGGGAACCTTCTCTGTTCTTTTTACGGTGAACATCAGTTAAAATAATGTATTCAGCTTCTGCAAAATTATTTTGTCTTGAGTGCTCCTTTGTATCTCAATGTGCTGTATACATCAGTACAGAATCCCTATTTCACCCTTTGTTCCCAAAGGATTGCAAGAAGGGTATGAAAGGAGATTGATTCATTTTGCTAGCTGACTTGAGAACTTTTTTTTTTTTTTGGTCTGCCTAACTGTTACAGTAATTATAAGAGTTTATAATGTGTAAGCTGTTAATGTGTACTTGGTTGATTTTTTTTTTGTCTTGGCTTTTCTTCATAATTATATGACATCTACTTATTTTTAGCAAATGCTGAGGTTCCAAGTGATCAGATGATTCCAGGAGATTTTAATTATAGCAAATATTATGAAACTTACGATAAATTCACATGAACAAACAAAAAGGATAAAGTGATTCTTGCATACACTTACGTTGTTTTATATTTCAATGTACTTCAAAACCTTTTTAACGTCTGTAACTTAGGTTATATTATACTGTTTTTAGATTAATCAATCTGAAGTATTCCAACCTACCTTAAGAAACTATTGACTAAGAATTTCTGAGAAAGATAACTGATACCACATTCATTACATATCTTGATCCTCAAATACACATAGCTATTATTTTCGTCTGTAAAGATTTATACCTATATCCATTTTGCAAACCATTATGCTGAGTCTCCCATCTTTTATCTCTTCCTCCTTGGCTACTTGTCATTAGCTTGCTGCTGGACATGACTGCCCACAGCAGGGCTTATGAAAGATATCATGTGTGTATCCCTCATTAGTTTTAGTGCAAAATCTGCCACATTAGTTGACACTGCCATTGCAGGTGGCATGAGCTAGCAGAAGTGACTTTGCCTTGAAAGAGAATAGGAGCTCCACACATATATTCTTCCTCACAGTCTGCAGAGGAGCATCTGGGATAATATTGTTTTCAGATATTTTCTCTACAGACATGTATCAGCAACATAAAAAAGTTATTGAGAATTTGCTGTGTGACCCAGACTTAGTCTATCATTCATTTTCAGACCTTTAAGCCTTACTGACCTTAGATTAGTGTTACCTACGGCTGAGAAGTCAAGAATTTTTGACTATTGCATGTTTGCAATCCTCTTCCTACTTATCAACTCAGATGCAATATATTTATGGACATCTCTCATCATCTCAGAGAAATCAACCTACTTAAATACCTTGTCTTGTCTTAGGGCTTTGTTGCCTTTGATTTTATACACAGCACTAGGGTAATCATATTCAACAGCATAATGCTAACTTCCATTCTGAGTATATGTTAATAATATAGCATTTTATATTTCAATAAAATTAGTTTTTTTTAAATCTGCAATGATACTGAAGTGTTCATAGCTGTAAAGAAAGGCGAAGTCTAGCTTTTCCTCCAAATCATGTTTATAAAATGGCCTATGTAAATGGAATGTTCAAGGTCAACTGCTAATCATTGCTGATCGCCCAAAGTTTGGATTGAATGCCCTGCTATTTCTAGACCATATCCCTTTCAGAGCTTGAAAGGAGGGAGCTGCTCTTGGCTAACTGGCAGGACAGAGCACATTATTCTGATTTTGGCCATTTGTCACTGGCTCGCAGCTTCTAATACGAGTGCCATCACTACTTATCAAATTTCCATTCCTTCCAAGCTGTGTCATGTATCATTTGCATTCTACTGATGGGTGTCATTTTATTCTTCTCTGTCTTAAGGGTTTTTTTTTGTGTGTGTGACAGCTGCAATGGGCACTAAGTTCAAAGCAGAGCATCTCTTCACCAGCCATTTTGGTAAGATTTTCTTTTCCCCTGTTACTTGTGTCCTCTCCATTGTATCACTGTATTACACACCAAGTGTTCATGTCTGTTTTTTTTTCCTTTCTGACCAAATTCTGATTTTATTCCTGGCATTTATTTTGTGATAGGGTGATTGGGATTTAAGTTGGTGAAAGAGGCAATCACAGGTTCAACTGACATTGCTCCATGTCAGCCGCGATCCTCTCTCTCAAGTCAGCAAAGTAATTTTATCACAGTAGTGATTTCTGAATATCTAGGCTAATATAACTTCTCTGAAAGCAAACTATGTTTGTTCTAAAACATGATTCAGAGTGCCGTTTTAACTATCTGGTCTCCAATCATTATTAAGGAATAAAGTAAACAGAAACGTGGTTTTAAAATAAAGTAGATAGATAGATAGAAATTTTATAGCCAGTTCATAAAGTCACACTTAAATGGTGTCAAGCTCACCCTCGGATGGTGCATGAGGGTATATATGTAAAGAAGGCAGCGAAGCAGTATACATAACCCCTGCTTAAGATCTGGCTACTTTGTTTTACTTCCTAAAACTTTCAAACAAAGGGGAGGAAATACAGCACAAATATTTACAGAATAGTCATACCTAAAGCAGAAAAAGATCTCACAAATTTCTCCTGAGTTTTTACCACATTGTGTCATGTTACTATGGCAGGGTACAATACAGTCATTATTCTTAGTGGGAACAACTCATCAGGTTTCCATGAAAGCTGTACATAATAAAAATCCAGGAAGACAGTTTTGAAAACCACATATATTTATTTTGAACATTTCTTTTTTGAATCAAGCCATGGTTCAGAAATAAAATCTCAGATCTAGCCAAGAACCTAGCTCTTAACATTTCTTCATGTTTACTTGAATGGTGCCTGAATAAAAAGTCCATCTTTTGAAATGATTCAGGTATTATCAGAGACCTTTGCTTTCTACCTGATAGAGTGTACATAGAATTATCTTCAGACTGACAGCATTCCAGTTACCTAGATGCAATTTGTGCACATGCATACATTAGAGAAAATTAAATACCATATGGTGCTGAGCCAGTCACAATTTGTACTGCTTGAAAATAGCACACTTCTGAAGCCTGATGACAAATTTTATGGCTTTTCTCTCTCGCTAATTTATGGAAAAATAGCTCTTAACCATTTATCCACAGAAGCACTGCCTAAGCTGTGGCTGTAAAAATTCACTACAAGAACTATTTCTAAGTAAATGACTGTCTATAAAACATAGAAGACCTAGGAAAAAAAATTTTTCCTCTTAAAATACATACAACATTTTTTTCATTTCCTGGCCTCTCTGGGTGACACTGTGTTTTTACTGCTCACAAACATCCCAAGCAAAGGAAGTAAATTGAGCTGTTCCTGCTACCCCTCAGACACTGCATCAGAGTGATTCACAGTGAAGTGAGTAACTCATTTCCTGGCACAGTTTCAGGATGGTGTTTGTGCCTTCTACTGGTCAGCCAGCACAGCTGCGTGGTGTTAGCCAGAGGTTTTCTTTAAACTGATGGTAAAATATCGGGCAATAGTGAAGCAGAGCTGTTATGAATGTCTGGGTAAAAAAAGTGTCCTTGGCCGTTTGTATAAAATTTTAGAGTAAACTTTAATGCTTAGCATGAGCAATGACTTTTTTTTTTTGCTGTGTGTGAAAGCTGTAAACTACTGAAGCAGCAAGTAGAGCATTTAATCTTTGTATTTTCGTAGCACATCCATGCCCCATCTGAGACTGGAGGCTCCTCATATGAGATACTGGTGCATGTGATAAGAAAACCTGGAGAGATATTCTGTATCTCCTGAGACAAGCACAAGGCTCTTACAACTTAGTGGCATTTCTCCCTGATCTGAGTCAGCTGTTGCAGGTCCTTGTGTAGGTAAGGGAGGAAGAAAGCAAATGTTATTATCCTTAATTGATGCATAGGGAAAGTAGTGCACTGATTAATTGGTTACCTTGTCCATGAGCACTCAAGAGCCCTCTAAAGGCTGATAACTGAGTCTCAAGTTTCCTGAGCCACAGCTTGTTACCAGCAGGACCATCTATTTTACAATGCAAGCAGGCCAAAGATTCAGCTACTGCTTCAGAAGTTAGAGGAAATGGACTTTGATACCTTTTTAAAGATGGTGGGTTTTTTTCCCTCTCTTTGTCTCATGTTGATTAGAACTTCTCTCATTTCTCAGTCTTAGCCACTGTTCATCAACAAAAGATGGTCTGTACTTTATGTAATAAATGCTGCTTGTTTTTCCTTCCTGATCTTTCTAGAAGAAGAATATGGACTATACTGAAAAGCCTGTTCTAAAAATGAGTTGCAAATGTTTTGATATTTCTCAGCTCTAAAAGCATATATATGTCTGTTTAATTAGAAACTTTCCTTTTGCTCTTTCATGGAGTCTGTTTGACTTTGCCTGATTCTCATAGAAAAAACAAGAGACCACTTGGTAATTGTGGAAATACTGTATTTTGGAGCCCTAAATCAGAAGTATTCCATATTTATTTATTTGACCATTCTAGTTAAAATCATTGTATAAATTAATCAAAAATAAAAGCTGTGGTCAACAAATATAAGGACTTACATTGTAAGCAAAATATCTATTTATTTTACTGAGACTTTTTATTTAAGTACACACGTTTTACTTACAAAAATTTTGTTCATCAGTTTGATGGAATAATCCACACAGAACAACGTTTAAAGGAACCTTAGGGAGGCTACATTAAATAGGATCCATGTTTTCTGAGTAAAAAAATATATTAAAATACATTCCTTGAACCTACATATTTGTGCAGTTGGATGTTATTGCTCTACCATGTGTATCTTGCTGCCTTTTAAGTCTAGGAAATGTTCCCTCACTACCTGTTTTAAGGGTCAGATTGAGGCTCTACTTTTTCATATAGCTCTTATCTGGACTCTCTCGAATCCCTTTGAGGCATACAGTGCCTTGGGGTGTTGTATGACAAAGGTGCTTTGGAAATGGGATGGTGTGGGGTTCTCCTTGCAAGTCTGCCAGGAGCCTTGGCACCTCTCAGGACATATGGATGATGTAAATTATAAAAAAATTCTTAGCTTTGTAAAAAGCGTCTAACCAAAGCTCAGGTCATGTGAAAACACTTTTTTTCCATTAGGATGCAAACCAAGAGTAGGAATCATCAAAGAATAAACTGCCTGTATGTGTCAGCAGGAGCCTGTACCTGCCTGTGAGTTTCTTGTAGCTCTCAGCTGTGGTGGAGCCTAAATTCTCCAGGTACCTCACTTTCCACTATTATAGATTCCTATATGCATAAAGACCTGCATCCGTATGTGCTCAGGATATTCTTTAGCTTAACAAAGATGTTCAGTTTAGTAATTAGCTCACAAGTGAGGTTCATCAGCTTTTCTGGTCAGGGACAAGATGTTTTTCCACTTAACTCATCTGAGGAGCTGGATGCAAAGCCTGAACATATGGTCTTTCTCCCCTGACCTGCATAAAGTGTAAAAAACCAAAGGAGAGAATGATGATGCATGTTCATAAACTGTATATAGGGTATAAACTACACCAAGGCTAGAGACCAGACTTATAAATAAAGACCCCTTTATTTTCCTCTTTGCTGGTGAATTTCTTAGTGAATTAGTCACCAGATCATTTTCATAGACTTTCTTTATTGTTTCAGTTTCTAAAGGATGGGCTAGGAACTGTACCTGGTAGAAAATCTTTTATTTTCTTCCTTGCTGGACATTGCCCCAAGAGGTGGGAGATAGGGAATGGCAAATAAGGAATTGAGCCCTCTGTAGCTTCTTGAGATTGCTACTCTGTGAACTACAACAAAAATTAACTGTACTGTTAATAGAAGGCTGACTTGGATGTTCAAGTGCATCAAGTTAAATCTAAAAGAACCAGGATCAAGTGAGTCAGTCACAGTTGTGCTTCTGACTGCTAATGCCCTCTCATATGGCATAAATCTGAGCAGAGCAATCCAGACAGTTCTCTCTAGAGACTCTCCAAAGGCACATTTCCCATATCTTTTTTCCTACCCAAATACAGCAAGATTAACAATCAACAAATGGTATTAATGTAAGAGAGAACTGCAATTATTTATGTTGATCTATTAAGTAAACAAAATAATAAACCATTGTGCATTTGATCTGAAGCAGTAAATCCACTGGTCTCGGATCATATTTCTGTCATCTACATGACATCTACAAACTCTTACCTCTGGATTTTGTTCCACTGCACTTGTGTTACGCGTGTATGCCATGATATGGTGTACCATAACCACCATATCTCATGCTTTTATTTAATCTTCCAGCCATTCTTTTGCCAAGCAGTGGCATTCTTTTCTGGCAGTGGCAATAAATACTGTGTAGCCATTTTTCTGATAATGCTATCTATCTATATAGATATAAAAAAAAAAATCTAGGGCTAGAACCTTCTTCTCTGTTTGAAGTATAAACTAATATACTAATACTTATACTTGTTAGTACGTATTATACATAAAACACTCTTTTTGAGTTTTGAACAGACTGCTGTTATAAGAACAGTTACAGCACTTTACAATTTTGCTGTGTCTTCTATACCATGTTATCTGATATAAAAAATGTTATCTATGTACCACACAAATATATTTGGTATTGGCTGTCTTTCCAAGAATTTATCCCACTGTGGTAGTGGAAAACTATTTCTTCTTATACATGTATATACATTTTTTTGAGTCAATTAATAAGTGAAGATATCCATGGTTTTGGATATCTTACAGTGACCAACAAGAGTACACAGTGTTATTTCTTTTACTCATTCTATAATTTCCTACTAACAATGAACTTATCCCGCTTCTCTTTCATCTTCGAGCAAGGAGAACTTACTAATGGACATAAATTTCAAGGCAGTTGGTCTCTCTCATCTCTATTCTGTGCACTTTTGTTACACTCCAAGTCCTGGTATTGGGCAAGGAAGAATTCACTGTATCTATGGAGCTAAGGATTTATTCTTAGTCCAATTAATGTTTTAACAGTCTAATAGTCCAAATTCTCTAACACAGAAAAATCTTACCAGTTTAAATTGTTATACCAAAATAATCCCCAACCCAACCCCCAAAACTTTCCTAGTATCTACCTTTTTCCCTGGTGCTGTGCTTGCCCTTTCTCTGTCCCTTCAGGTCTTAAAGCTGAAACTTCCAGCTTTTTCTCAAGAATTGAAGGTGGTGGTGAGTTTTTAATGAGCTGTCGGTGTCTGGAAGTCTTTGCTAAGAGAAGGGTGACATTAATGGTGGAGGGTCTTCCTCCTTAGTCCTGGGACCTGCTTGTGTGTATTTTCATGTTTCCTTGCCCTGGATAGCTGCCTTCTGGCTGCTCCCAGCTGAGTGTGAGCGTGTCCCCACAGCCTCCCCAGGCTCAGCCCCCCAGAGGCTCTTGTTTGTTGGGCAATGACCCCCTGGGTTCACCACACCCTTCTCATGGAGGCACTGGCAGAGCTCCAGCTCAGGCAGGGGAGGCAACAGGCACTTGGCCCTGAGGCAGGCGCTGAAACCAGCCCAGCCCAGCTCTGGCCAAGGTGAGCCCAGGCCAGTCTTGAGACCTGTGCTCTCAGGTCAGTGCAGAGCCCATGGCCCTTTACTGGGAATGGCAAAAATCTTAGTTATCCAGTAACACTGTGAGCTTCAACCCCAGGAACTATTTTTAGATTTTTCCTCTGTTGTGTTTCTCTTTTGCTGTTCCATGTCTTCATTCTCTCGAAGTGATCAAGGGCTCAGCAAAAATGGATAATATAGTGTGTAATAGGATAAGCAAATATTTTCTTCAATTTTTAATTTATACATCTTGTTAGTCTACTTACCAATCTCTTGTAAAGGAAAAAACATTACTGGAGTGGCTATTAGCTTTGCCTATTTACGCTGTACTGTCAGTAACTTCCTGAATGCTAACAGAAATGTTTTAAGACGTTCTGGCTGGATTCTTTTTCAAATCAGTTGGTGTCCTAAATATTTTTCTGCTGGTATTCCCTTCAGTTCTGCTGCAGCTCTCTGCCCTGATGCTGTAAAGAATTGCTCTAACAGTGCTTGTGGACCTGATTTGACTCTACTGTGCTCTCTACCAACTCTGACAAAGTCTTGCAAGGTGATGTAGCCCACTCTGTTTTTTTATATCTTCCGCTGAATTGTTTTGGCCTATGTATTTTGCCACGGTGTCTGCGGCTTCATTTGTACTTGGCTGAGTTCACGCTTTGCCAGACTTTGGTTTTCCAGTTGTCTCCCTGACTTTTTGGTCTAAAATGAAAATTACAGCTTAGTATTTTATTGCATTTATTAAACAAATTCCTATCCACAAACCTCTCTTCATATAACCAAACCTGTAAGACTGGTTCTCTATCTTCTTGTTAGTCACTGATTTTTTTTTTTTTTGTTATTTTAAACATTCTGTACATTCTGGTTAAAACAAACAAACAAACTCAAAGCTTTTTACCTAGCCTTATTGGTATGATTGCATCTCCAGATGTTTAGTCACAAATAATAGCTATAATTACTACTGTCCACCCTCCTTTGGCTTGTGTGTTTAATTTCAGTGAGAGTTAGGAGGACAGCAATGTCCTTTGCCCCAAGGCCTTGTGTCCATCTGGAAGGGTTGGTGAGATGGTAACTAGAAGATGCCACCTGAATGGTAGCGTTACTCCTGGGCAGACACCCAGCTCTTCAGTCTCGGTGTTTTTATACTGGTGTACCTGCATTTACCACAGGCAGCTATAGTTGCAGTAGTGAGCTGGAGAGCTCTGTAGTGTACAGTGGAGAGATGTCATGCTGTCAGGAGGTGGAATGGAAGATGACAAGCAGGCTAGGG
>NW_008824659.1:746559-758544 GCF_000699105.1 Pygoscelis adeliae
TATCCTTTTAAAATATAAACCAGTTACCAAAATGCCAGCTAAATAATGTGCCACAATTATCAAAAGGGTTAACAATCAACCATACATTCAGCATATGTCTCAGTGGCTGTGAACATTGTCGGCAGCATGTATTGACAGGAGAAGTCAAAGCTTTCCATTAAAGTGAGGAGACAGAGAAAACAAAGTGATTTCTAATCCCCATATAGCTTTTATGATTTGGATGAACTTGATATTTTTTTTTCCTCCACTAAACTTTTATTTTCTGAATAAGAATGTGAGGTTGCTTACTCAACCTTCGTTTCAAAGAGTCTGGTGCCTGGGTCTCCTGAGGCGTGTTGTCACAGAGGTGTACTTGCAACAGATTAAGTCACACAGATCTGAATTTCATGGTCTTTTACTGTCTGTCATCTTCAACATTCTTCATTCAGAAGCTGTAATGTTTCCTATGCATTCATCCCCTGGTCTAAACATTGTCCCCTTGGTAATCTATATAGCACTGATGCAAGCAGTAGACTGACTTGTCAGCACAGTTTGTATCCCCATTAAGAAATACAGTTCTTTATCGCTGCTCAAGGTCAACATAGTCCTTCTGAAAGACTTTACAGAGGGAACAAGTGTCACCTGACAGAGAATATGAAGGCAGGTCATTTGCTGGAGTACACATTTTTAGAAACTTGGGTATGAAGGTCTTAACCTCATTCCATAAATTACAATGCAGAATGTCCTCTGTGTTCTAAAATTACACCTTTTATGTGAGGTCAATATTTCTACAAGGTCTTATAGTAAAACAAGTCTTTGAAGCACAACTTTATTTTCAATTTTTTTTATTTTTAAAAATAAAGGCATTCAGTAGTTAGCCTCATCTTGGTAAATACTTAAGGACTGCAGACTGGGGTAGTAGATATAGTAGACATTTTTAAATTCTTGTAAAGTAATAGTTCGCGTTGCACTTGGAGCTGTAATAATCACAAAAAGTAGTGATTATAATAATGCCTATGGAAAGGTAATCTTTTCAGCCTTAAACAAAAGAATCACTTCACTGCCATTATGAAGCTATTCACTAGAGTCATAGAGACTGAAGTGTTACAAAAAGGAATTATAAAAATTGTGTTAGTAGTAGTCATAGTACAGTCATGTCTGAAATCTGTTCTGGAAGAGAAGGTTAAGAAAAGATGAAAGAGTAGATTTATTTTAAAAGTAATAATTCATTGAAGCTCCTCTACCTAGTGGGAAAGAATATATTTTGTTCTTATGAAAATGAAAGTTGTAGGTATTGTTACAGTTAGAGAAAAGTTGAGAGTATAATTTTAAAGATCTGCCATTTTTCATATTTTTCAGCCCTGATCACTTTTTGATATGTTATCTTGTGAACAGTGGCAAACAGTTTTAAATAACTCTTGCAGTTCTTAATGGGTTTGAGTTTGAAAGCTTAAAGATGCTGGTTTTGAGATGAACTAATACCAATTATTATAAGATTACATTTAGCAAAATAACTTAGGAAATTGGAGAAGGCACAGAATGGGGTTCTTCCTTAGGAAAAACTCTTCCATCCTGTTGTGACACTTTTCAGTCTTGTCATGAGTGGTCTAAAAGAAGAGACTGATTTCACTTCTTAGCACACAACACTGGTCTGAAACTGCAACGACTGGCTGCTATAGCAGAAATTCTTAAAAAATTAATCAAGCTCAGTGATGAATTAGCAAAGGTGTATACCACCTAACCTGTAGGCACACAAAACTCAGGACAAACAGCTGTTTTGACATTTCTGACTGGGAATCCTGCCCTCCACAAACGTACTTGATGCTCAGACATGGTCTCTTGGCTGCTTGCAGTCGTCCCCATCTGTCAGGATGGCACTGTGCCCACACACAAGGTGGTATGTCAGCTTCGCTAGGGCATAGGTGCCAAGTAAATTCTGCTGTTTGCGGAGCTTTGCATGTGCTGGTTCTTCAGTAGGAAGCCTCTGCTCTGTCACAGCAAGGCCGCCTCTCAACATGACTCCCTACACTTGATTACACCTGTTGACACTTTGGTATCTAAGGAAGAATACAGTAAAACAGTAAAAGCAAGAAACATCAGTACGCAGGAGTGGATTTAGGAATCTGTATTGCACATACACTGAAAATCCATTGCTAAATTTATTTATTTTTTTGATCCCACAAGAAAAGCCTACTTTTTAATGTGAGGCAAAAATAAATTAGATCTTTGGAGAGAGATCACCTCCTGGCTTATCTTTCTAGTCTGGGGAGAAGTATATTGGCATAATTTATGTCATCACTATTAACACCTTCAATTAATTCTCCTCATTCTTCCCCTGCCCCTCATCCCAAAAAGAAAGAATTCTAGTTATCAGCATGAACTCAGCCAAAAAAGGAAATAAAACACAATGGAAAATGGTTGCTGAAGTAAGGAAAGAGAAGCCTGACTCTTCTGTCTTATTGATTTTGTGATGGTGAAACTGTATTTACCACAGTGGAATAATCCGTGCTTTATCCCAGTGCATGAACTATGAGGGCAGAGAAAAGCCAGGCACTTAAATTGGGTATTGTGCTTGGGCAACTCTGTGAGCAGTCTATGTATCCGAGAAAGCATAGGGATAGCTTCCTTAGCAATAAAGGACATAATCACCTAAAAGATGAGAAAATTGTGAGGCTGCAGAGACATTACTGTACCTTCCTCTTATAACAGTCCACATAGCTGGTCTAGGGAAGAAGGCTGCACTGCCTGGGGGGAAACTGAGTTGTTCTGGGTTCTATTTATTATCAAAATTATTTTCTTTGATGAAAAGCTGAATGAACTGAATGTACTGAACTGTCCTTTCAAAGGACAACTCTGTCTTTCAGAAACACTTCCTGTCATTTGCACATAACTGGTTATTCATAGCAGTCAGAAACAGAAGTCTCCATCGTTCCTTTTATATCTTGTAGATTTTAAATTTTGCAGAGATGTTTCCTGTAACAATGATAAGACTTTTAGCAACCTTACCAGCTGCTCAAAATTCCTACTTGTCTTTTCTTTTCATCCCTTGTTGCCATATAACTACTCTGTTTTATGTATGACTCATCCTCTGTGTTTCAATCTTTTCAATTTCTGTATGTTGCATTGAAAAACTCTCATAATCCGAGAGCTATATTTCTCATTTTTCTAATAAAATAATCTAATTTCCAAATACCTATCACATTTAAAAAAACCCCAATGTCTTGATTAGTCATAAATGTCTTTAAAGAGGTCTTTTAAAAGCTAGAAATAACTACAAATTGTTTGAAACCTTCCAGAAACACACCTTTCTGTTCTTATCTATTTTTGTCTACCCACTGACTGTAGTGAGACATGTAAATTGAGTAACTCAGAAAGATTTAATCCAGCAGAATGATACATAAAATCACTTCTTACTGTATTTATTCCCTCCCTTGACATTAAGAGTATCCCTTACTCTGCTTTTCTCATATGCATCTTTTTGACTGGTGTACCTTTTTTTCCCCCTCTATTTCCATAATTCCTACTATATTTATTATTAGGCTTTGTTTGTACTGTAGCAGAAGTATCCCAAGCACTCGTATTTTCCTAAATATTTCTCAGTCCTCTAGTTCATGGTAGTGTTGCCCATTCTTCTTTTTTTTTTTTTTTTTTTTTTTTGTCCTACTAAGTTATTCTCCAACCCTCCAGCACTATATCATATTATTCTAACTACATAGTGTATCATTCTACCTCACCTGCCCTACCACTCTATCTCTTAGCGTCTTTGACAAATTATCACCATTATTTCCCTTCTAACTGTTCTTGTGCCATTCATCACCCATGACATTAAATAACTGCTCTTCTATCAAAATAATATACCTACATCATCTAGCCAAGTGAATATTCAACCATTTTCTATTAAAGATGGCCTGAGACTGACATATCTGTCCCACCTGGCTATTCACATATAAATGGATGAACTGAGCTGTTACAAAAAAAAAAAAGGTGTGATGAGGTTTGGGTTTCCGGTTAAAACATCCCTAAAATGATTTCATTTTCCTGCAAATGACAATCCATAGGTGCTTTAAAAGAGAAAACTTCATCATGGAAAATGTTGTCACTGACATAAAGTATTAAGGGCATTTTAATTCAACACTTTTCCATGTGAATGACTTAACTTTCTTTTTTTTTTTTGTGTATGTGTGTATTGCAGTAGTTTAATATTAGAAGTGCTTGACATATTGTAATCACACCAGTTTACAAAATCGATCCATCTCCTTTAAGGCAAATCCGTTCCCTGTATCTAAAAGAGAACTAGCTGAAATGGAGTATTTCACTACCACTCATGCTAATAGTTCATATTACATTTTAACTGCAATTGGAAAAAATCCCTCCAAATTTCCCTCAGCTAGAAACATTGACCAAAGCCATGTAGATCTTCTGAGCTGAGAATTATAATGTTTTATGTTTTTTATTATGATTTTAAATGTTTGTGATTGCATTCAGTACACATAATATATATCACATTTCATTCGTTAAAGAAACATGTTAATACAATCTGAAACTCTAAATTTATAAATCAGAATATCTGGCAATTGCATTGAAATGATGATGTTAGACATTTAGAACTTTTAATAAGAGAATAAGTTGGATTGTGAGTACTCAAAGAAGAAACAGCTTTCTGTATTAAGGAAAAGTATTTTTAAAAAAGATACTGTACCAAGTGTAGAGACCAGGTGAAAAAGAAGGTTTTGTGACGCTCAGCACTGAGGGTCCTGAAAATTAAACACATTATGTTCCCTGTTACTGACATGGCATTCAACAGGCTTGGATGAAGGAGGGAAGTGGTAGTGGAACAACCACGAGCCTCACTCATCCCAGATTAACAGACCCAACCCTTAGCCATTAGTATAAACCAATGAATCTTGACTTGTGTTGGCTCAGGAGCAAGCGTCAACAGAAATTTCCCTTCTTGAGACTAATATACGGTGAAGGGATTTGGACATTCTTGAGAATTCAACTCCATTCAGGCTGAGCTGAGTGTACTTTTTCTACCTTTATTAAATGATAGAAAAGCTTGCTTAGTTCATGAGAGAAATCTACCTCCAGAAGAAAATTTCAGATGTGGAACCCAAATTCATATATACTTTTCTGCATTCCTGATTATGGGTTTATGCCATGAGCACATGTGCTGGTGTTGGCTGGGGTAGAGTTAATTTTTTTAATACTAGCTAGTATGGGGCTATGCTTTGGATTTGTGCTGGAAACGGTGTTGATAACACAGGGATGTTTTAGTTACTGCTGAGCAGTGCTTATACAGAGTCAAGGCCTTTTCTGCTTCTCACCCCACCCCACCAGCAAGTAGGCTGGGGGTGCACAATAAGTTGGGAAGGGACACAGCCGGGACAGCTGACCCCAACTGACCAAAGGGATATTCCGTGCCATGTGATGTCACGCTCAGCACATAAAGCTAGGGGAAGAAGAAGGAAGGGAGGGACGTTCAGAGTTATGGTGTTTGTGTTCCCAAGTAACCGTTACACGTGATGGAGCCCTGCTTTCCTGGAGATGGCTGAACACCTGCCTGCTGATGGGAAGGAGTGAATGAATTCCTTGTTTGCTTTGCTTGTGTGTGTGGCTTTTGCTTTACCTATTAAACTGTCTTTATCTCAACCCATGAGTTTTCTCATTTTTACTCTTCAAATTCTCTCCCCCCATCCCACCGGCAGGGGAAGTGAGCGAGTGGCTGTGTGGTGCTTGGTTGCCGGCTGGGGTTAAACCATAACAGCATGGTGTTTTTATGGGTTTGTCAAGGAATAGTTGTCTGCCCAAAGTCATTTAAGGCAGAAAATTATTTATATTTGTTACATCATACTTACGGTATTTGTCTTATTTAGGCTTTTCATTTCAGTGCAGGATGTCATAGAAATGGGCTATTGTAACATTGACTTTCAGTTAGCTAAAGTTGTTTCCTGACTGTAACTCTAAATTCTCACCTTTCTAAAATAAACATTTAACCTGTGCTGTGGCTTAATGACCATTGCCAAGAACCAAGGATACCTTTCCTTTTCACTAACCTGATTTCAGTCTGGCCAGTTTTTCAATTTTACTGCATCTTAATGAAATTCATGCAATTCAGATACAATCTTTAAGCACTCCTTTTGTGTGTCATTGTCCATATACCCTCTTGTAAACAGTCATTCATTATTAATTATTTTATTCACCTGAATTAATAAAGACCAAATCTCTCACCTGTTCACAATACAAAAAGAATACATTTCACTATGCCTTTTTCCTTTTTTTCTTTTTTTTTTCTTTTTTCTTTGGCAATAAGGGAGAGGTCCTTTGGAAAAGAAAATCTGAACAATGATTTTGTTTCTGCTAGGCATTACTATTGAAGGCAATCATGATACCACACTGGCTTTTCATGTTCCTCTGAACAGTCTTGCACCTGATGACATGGAGTTATGCAGCTATTATAAAAGCTTATGTCCTCTCCTTGGCCACTGTTAATAGAGACATGCCAATCTCTGGAAGCAGTATGGGTTATCTATGATTACAGTAATTTTTCTCCTAACAGATGTAAATGGAACGGCATTATTCCAAAAAATAGAGCTGATTGCCTCTTGCGGTTTGCCATGATTGATCTCTAGAAGCAAAAGATGAGTTTTCTTTCCCGTCTTCATATGTGTGAAATGAGATTCTAATTAGTGGTGCATCACTGGGTGCATGGTGAGGAAGCTCTGTTTCCAGATGCACATGTATTGTGTGCAAGAGAGAGTGGGGAAAGGGAAAGGTATATTTTCAGGCCATAGCCAGGCCTTCTGCAGCTAACCTGCCGTGTCATCTGGCAGGAGAGAGCCTGCAGCCCCTCATTTTTCTTGACATCCAGGCGGACCCCACCAACCTGGATGGGCAACATCAATCGGTCACCTGTGCCTACCTAACCAACTAAGTGCTACAGTTAACAGTACAGCTAACTTTAGCTACAAAGGAGTAACATGTCTGCCCCCTTCCCTGTGGTGCTTGACCTGCCACCTCCTTTCTCCTCTGCTGTCAGAGCTAATCCCTGCACTAGAGCTGTTCTGTTTCTTCTTTCTTTCCCAAAAGAGTTTTTTGCTTCTCATGCTAAAGCTATTTTGCATCATTCAGAATCTGAATATTAAAAAAAGAAAAAAAATGAATAAATTTCCTCTAATATTGGAAGAATTCTGAAAGATATCTCAACTATTAGGCACTGGGTTGTGAGGGGAGAGCCTTTACAGTCACATATTCTGTGGGTCTTTTGTTTTTAATTCTGTGTTGTGCCTCAACTAAGAAACTAGATTTGGGGAAAAAAAAACCCAAACAAACCAACCCATGCTTTCCTCATGCTTTTCCTTTTCCAACATGCAAAACCCACGCTTTTCAAAGCATCTGGCACATCTACACAGACAGATGCAGATAGACCCGAATTCATTCTGCCCACCCTGCAAGCTGTCTGGCCTTACTCCAGCTCCCATCCAAAAGCCATGTGGCTCTGATGGAGCATCACTGAGCCTGGACTAATAAACCTGACCTGTCAGGAACTAAACACAACACCATGCAGCTAATGCAGTTCTGCGGCTTCTGGCCAGGATGAGGCTGGCTGTTGGCTTGCTCAGAGCATGAATGGAATAGATTCAGGTCTGTCTGGACTTGTGCTTAGAGATTTCTTTCATGTTTCTCTGTTAGGTTCCTTTTTTACCAATACCCCATCCAAATAAAAAAATTCCACTCTTTAACGCTTGGTACACCTTCATTCACATAATCTGGTGAATAATTGTACCCATACACTGTTGTTTACAGTCCTAGCAAGAAAACATCTGAAGCTGCTTCTTATTCCAATTGCATCTTCAAATCATTACTACACAAATAACATACATGACCATAAATTTGCCTAACTGTACAAATAAAACAGTATAAAAAGTTGGAATGAGGAATGAGAAAATATTTTGTTATTTAATTCTAATCTTCCTAAACATTTAATTTTTGGATCCCAATCTGTTAGTCTCACACATCTTCCCAAAGTTCCCCCATGCTCCCTACTTCCATACTGTGGGGCTAGAAAAAACAGTAGAATAACTGAGGAGGCAAGGAGTTAGAGGAGATTTTAGTAACTGATGAATATTATCTGTAGATCAGTAACTCTGAAAGCCCATAGCTGGGGCAGGGCATGAGAAGTTCTTAGAGTTATTCTGCTTTTGTTTCAGACAGGTGAGCTTTCATAGATGCTACTACTCATGATAAATATGTGTTGAGGCTCTCAAAATAGGTACAGGTTCATTTCCAGACAGAATCTTTTGGAGTTATATTCCCTGCCTATTTTAACATCTTCACCAATCTGGGGAATCACATCAGTAATGTCAGTAAATTTTGTTGTTCACTCCAAGCATGACAATTTTTTCTAATGGATTTAAGATCTCTGTGTGTTCTTAAGACACAGCTCTTGTCTGATGGCATGCCTTCCAAAATAATTCTTTCTTATATTAACAGTGCTTAAAATACTATCTTAAGTCAGGATGTAAATTTAACCAAAGTTTATTTCCACAATATTTCAGGATTTATTTTCTCATTCATTACCTACTTCTGGAATGTTATGGAAAAAAATAAGTTTAGATCTTGCTTGTTAATTTTCTTCCTGAATAGAATAAATATAAAGACTTTATGTCAGAGAAGATAAAAAAGAAAAAGGGATTGAGACAGACGTGTTGGGAGGTAGGAATCTTTACATACCTAGTAAGTAATCAAACTTGATGTGGTTTGTTGTTTTTGTGTAGTTTGTGTAATTGTGAGTAGTAAGGTTAAATATGCCGAATATGTAAAAGGCCTTTCACTAGTACCGAAGCCCTCCGCCAAATCTCTTCAAGCTGACAGAACTGGAAAAATCTTTCATGTATTGCTGAAAAGTCATAGAATTAGAACCAAATTCTTCTGTCTTCCCAGTGTGTGCTTGGCAAAGGGCAGCAGACTGTCTGGGTATCAGGTCAGTGTTGGTATACTTCAGACAGACTGAAAGCTGTTCTAACTTCATCCTGCATGCTGAGACACAGTTGGACTGTGGAAGTATGCTGGACTTTCTGTCCTTCCACTGTACAATTATTTAAGAAGGGGAGCATGTTTTACAGCAGCCCCACTTCCTTCGTAGCCATTTGATTTTGGTCTCTAAAAGAATACATACAGCAAAGACAAAAAGTTTGGGTTTGATACAAAACTCTTTGTAAGCACTTCTCCAAGCTTTGTAAGCTACTTTATCTATTTAGTATAGAAAATACAATTTTAGCTCTTACATTTTTCTACCCAGTGCTGTGGAAACCCAGTAATTTTTCAGCAAGGTCTTTCATAGAAATCTCTTCACTTTCTTTGAGTCCTTTGCTTTTGCTCACAATCCCATATCTGTAACCAGAGCCATATGTTTTTCTACACCTGAAGGGCACCTGTAGACAACACTGTCATTCTGTATGACTTTTATTATGGAGATAGAGAAGCAAGAAAACAGGAAATAAATCAAGCAAAGACTCCCTGAAGGAGAGAGTGTATGTTTCTTCATATACCACAGCAGACCTGTGAATACAGCTGATTGATAGAAATACAGTATGTGGAAAACAAATTCACTTATATTTACCTAAAGCTGTTTTCTTCACAGATATTTGAATTGTCTAAGTCATACATGAGACATGCTGTATGATTGGCAGAACTTGTAATTTGCTTCAATAAATACAAGCACATGCCTAGTAGTAATGACAGAGAAACAGAAGGAAATCTTTAACCTCAGGTGTGTTGTCTTATATAGTTTTAAAGAGTAGTTCTACACATGAAGAAATTAAATGAACTCACCTCAGATTGTAACATACAGTTAGATATGTTACGTCATATGTAACATCATTTGGTTAGATATGAATACCATAATGAATATTTAGAAAGCTAAACATGAAAGCTAAGTGCTTGGTCTCTGATACATAATCACTGCAAGACCCGAGAAGTTTACACAGATGGGTAACAGGGCTAAAGAAACGTGTTGGAAACTTAAACAGAGAGACCCAGACACGACTGTTCAGAGCTCATCAACATCAATGAAAAACCCTGATGAGATGCCAAGAGTTCACTGAAGAACTTGAAAGAGTGAACCCAAGTTTCACTTTCAGCTGTTGTAAAACTCATAAAGAATAATGGCTTTTTGGAGTTGGACGCAACAGATTAGTAGTGAGGGCTCTTGAGGAAGAGAATCATTGATTCCATGTAGAGATTAAGAAAATGTTCCCACAGATATAAGCAATGTACTTTTGATGAAACATAGTAGTTCTCTTCTGCCAGAAAGTTCCTTCCAGTGTTTAGACTGGGATGTACTCAGCAATCTCTCTTCTAGATACTGAACACTGCCCATGACTTAGCTTGGTGTTGTATAGTGATGTAACCTGGATGGTAAAATGCAGAAGGAATAAAAGCCTAGGTAACATGAAAAATGAGAACTAGAAAAAGAGCAGAGACATGCTATGAGGAGGATCTGAATGAAGGCAGACAGACTGTTAAGCTGCAGTCAAGAAGAAGGAGTGTTGAAGAATCCTTCTGATTGGCAACAATAAGGATTTGTGATGGAGAAGCAGCTGGAAGCCAGGCACGCTATGTTAGGGAAGCTAAAATAAATCTAGACGCTTATATAGAAACACCTGAATCACTGTCCCTTGGGTCTTACTGAAAATCTCAGGCAATATCAGACATCATTCACTATTTTAACTAAAATGTGAGACTCCAAATAAAATATTTTGGCAGATTCTGAGTAAAATGAAGAGATCTGAATAAACGTTAGGACTAGTTTTAAGAAAATCCTCAGCCTGCTCACAATTCAGAATGTAGAAATCAGCCTCATATTTCTAATGTCTGAGATGTATTAATTATTACAGCTTTATATATCCATCCTTTAATCTCCATTATAATAATTAAAAGTGTACTAAATTACATGGCATTATGTAAAGTTAAAAGAAAATTCTCAACAAAAGATAGCCTTTTAAATGCTGTTACCACTAAATGTGATTGAAGTGTGATTTCTTCCATCAGGACAGATGAAGAGCAGCAAATTGCCCACAGTACTTGAAAATTGAACAGAAGAACCTTCTTATTGACCACCTGAATTGTTTTAGAGCAGATTGATACATCTCAGTTATTTATGTGAATAAATATCAAGAGAATAAGCTTCTCATTTACAAGAACTCCCAAGTGGTAACTGCTTGGAACACAGAAAATAATCACAATATCAGTTCTCTACCCAACAGCAAATAGATTATAGAATCATAGAATCATAGAATCATTAAGGTTGGAAGAGACCTCTAAGATCATCAAGTCCAACTGTAAGTACAAGCATCTCTCCGGACAGCATAGCCAATAACATGCAGCTAGTAAACTGTAGCATAAAAGCAATTTCTAAAGTTAGGGTCAGACTCTTCCACAAGAGGGTGACTGAACATGAAAAACAAGCAACATTTAGGGGAGGCATGTGGGGTAAAATTCAAATTTATTTTTAAGAACTTTAAGAAGCATTTTGAGTAACAATTTTCTACTTCTTTTAAAAGTAGAAAAAAATTAAGCTTGCTACATTTCTGATTAGCACATTGGAAAACTAATCCTGCCTGTGTCATGACATAATGCTAGGCATTCATAGCACATAAGAAAACTCATCCTACCATCTGCTACAAAGCTTATCAAGTTCAGAATGGTATTGCATTATTAGCCAATCTGTTAAAGGAATCAACATCATCCAGCAAAGAGAAAAATTATTAGTTTTTAAAGCTATATTTTCATACAATCATAGAATCATAGAATCATACGTCCAATCTAAACCTCCTCTGGTGCAGCTTGAGGCCATTTCCTCTTGTCCTTTCGCCAGTTACTTGAGAGAAGAGACCGACACTCACCTCGCTACAACCTCCTTTCAGGTAGTTGTAGAGAGCAATGAGGTCTCCCCTCAGCCTCCTTTTCTCCAGGCTAAACAACCCCAGTTCCCTCAGCCGCTCCTCA
>NW_008824659.1:758957-767520 GCF_000699105.1 Pygoscelis adeliae
GGCTTCTGTGAGAAGCTGCTAGAAGTTCCCCCTATGTCCGATAGAGCCAATGCCAGCCGGCTCCAAGACAGATCTGCCACTGGCCAAGGCCGAGCCAATCATTGATGGTGGTAGCACCTCTGTGATAACGTATTTAAGAAGGGGGAAAAAACCAGCTGCGTGGAACAACAGCAGCAGAGAGAGGAGTGAGAATATGTGAAAGAAACAACTCTGCAGACACCAAGGTCAGTGAAGAAGGAGGGCGAGGAGGTGTTATAGGTGCCAGAGCAGACATTCCCCTGCAGCCTGTGGTGAAGACCATGATGAGGCAGGTTGTCCCCCTGCAGCCCATGGAGGTTAACGGTGGAGCAGATATCCACCTGCAGCCCGTGGAGACTCCACACCGGAGCAGGTGGATGTGCCTGAAGGAGGCTGTGACCCCGTGGGAAGCCTGCGCTCGAGCAGGCTCCTGGCAGGACCTGTGACCCCGTGGAGAGAGGAGCCCATGCTGGAACAGGTTTGGTGGCAAGACTTGTGACCCTGTAGGGGACCCACGCTGGAGCAGTCTGTTCCTGAATGACTGCACCCCGTGGAAACGACATGTGGTAAGGACCCGCACTGGAGCAGTCTGTGAAGAAGGGCAGCCTGTGGGAAGGACTCATGTTGGAGAAGTTCATGGAGGACTGTCGCCCATGGGAGGGATCCCATGCTGGAGCAGGGGAAGAGTGTGAGGAGTCCTTCCCCTGAGGAGGAAGGAGCCCCAGAAACAATATGTGATGAACTGACTGCAACCCCCATTCCCCATCCCCCTGCTCTGCTGTGGCGGCGGAGGGAGAGAAAATCAGGAGAGAAGTTGAGCCGGGAAGATGGGAGGGGTGGGCGGAAGGTGTTTTAAGATTTGGTTTTATTTCTCATTACTCTACTCTGATTTGATTGGTTATAAATTAAGTTAATTTTCCTGAGTCGAGTCTGTTTTGCCCGTGATGGTAATTGGTGAATGCTCTCTCCCTGTCCTTATCTTGACCCACGAGCCTTTTGTTATATTTTCTCTCCCCTGTCCAGCTGAGGAGGGGAGTAATAGAGCGGCTTGGTGGGCAGCTGGTGTCCGGCCAGGGTCAACCCACCACATAGTTATCAGGATTTCTAGTGTGTGCACTGCTTGTATTATCACAGTCAGTCAAACAGTGGCGTGATAGGCCTGTACAAGGACCTTTCCTAAGGAGTGGGTAATTCACAGTATTCAAGTATTTAAACTCTGGCTGTTTTTTCTGCTGAGCCTGAGAAAGGTATTCTGACAGGTACAAAGTATTGGAGGGATAGGTTTTTGTGAAGCAATCATTTTAGATACACAAATGTATATATGGACACAAAAACCCGTTAGCTAGAAATGGTCTTTGGTCTTAATATCAAAAGAATTGCATTCTCCCCATTTTCCCTAAGTGTTAGAGAAGCAATTTTATAAAAACTTTTTAGAAATGGTTCAGTTAAAAATGTTTGCTATTGTACCTTTTCTGCAGAAAGAAACTTTTAGTTTGTCATGTTCCTCCCTGGCCATCCCTGGGGATGTGAACGATCATTTTGACAGAAGGTGATCGGGGATGGGATTCATCTTACATAACTTCAGTCATCCAAAAGTAGGGCAACTAATCTAAGCTAGCTGCCTAAGCTCCCTTTGTAAGACAGGAATAGAGAGCAATAGGGGAACAGTGTGCCTCATCCCGTCTCTCAGATACTGTTTTGGAATATGGGGTACTCTGGGGTAAACCATCCACCAGCAATGCACGGTTTCTTCAGGTGCACAGTTGAGGGAGCATAGATTATTAGTTTAGACAGCTCAAGTTAGCTATCAAGTCTCCCTCCAAAGGTATCAAATGATGTAGAAGAGAGAGCTCTAACATGTTTCATAGTCTTCACCTAAACACTAATAATCATTAGCAGTTTAGTTGAATGGTTGAAGAACTCAGTAGATTTCAGTGACTATGGCACATATTTGGTGTTTGTACCTCCACTGACTCCAGAAGAAATTACCACAGACACTGTGTTATCATGGATTATCGTAGATATCATAGCTGCTGCGTTCTATTTCCTGACCATTCCCAAATTTGTTTTAGAAAACTGAAATGAGCTTCACAGGAAAAAGGTGCTTTGAAGAAATAGATGACTGTCAGGTGAGCCAACCATATTTTATCATACACCATAGCTTAAGCTATAGCAAGTTGTAACAAAAGATAAAATTAAAAAACAGGAAAAGAAGTTGAAAAAAAAGTATTTACTTTCATCTCTGTAATTCCAACCCTGACATTAGCTTTTATGTGGGAGCATATGGACAGTATTTATTATGAGAAGCCACTATTTCAGATGTCAGATGAAGGTGTAGGGTTACTTCTGTACACCCTTTTGTCAATGTAACTATTTTCAACAAGGCTTATTCAGGAGAGTAGAGGAGAAATCACCATCTCTATTACTGAACGTCAACAAAACACTATAGATGGAAACAATTGTCTCATCATCCAACACTGGCTCAAACTGCCCTTGACATTCTGTTTTGACTTTTTGAGCACATAAGATGTACATTACCGCAAGTTAGCTCTTTTTGTTGCTGACACTTTATGGGTCTAGTGTACCTTGGGAAGCAGAATGTGCAATAATTACACCTGCTGACAACGACATTGTGTCCTTCCCTGCAGAGCTGCAACAGTTGGGGAGGCAAAGAAGAATTGCATGTATCTTTATGTTCAACTGCTTAAGAGCATTGGTTTGAGAAAGCCATTATTATTATTTTGAGGAATAAGTCCACAATTAATAGACGGAAGTCAGAGTTCACGAGAAACACTTTATTCAACAGTACAGTAGTGTTTCTGCTGGGTGTTCTAGCCAGGAATCAATTTTACAATATTTAGCTGAAAACTGTAATAGATATTAAGACATATCAGCAGAGTTCTTTATGTTAAAATATTACCAACTGCTTTTTTTACATTTCTGTTACAAAACACATTTTTGTCATATTTAGCACAGTGCAGTTGTATCTCAAATTTTCTATTTAAAAAGCGCAAATATATGTACTGCTTTGAAATGATAATAAATTAACATGCATATTTACTCTCATTCCTTAAGTTTTCAGCTGCAGCAATGTTACAGATCATAAGTTCTTTCTGTCACTAATACCTAATCACTCAGGTAATAATTTATAACGCAATATTGAGGTGAACGCACCCTATGCAATACATCACTGCTGCAGACTTGTCCCATATTTCATACACTTGTTGAAGGTTCAGGTCCCTGCCCTGTGTTTTCAAGCTCACTGAGGCATTAGGAGACTTTTCTCCTTTTTTGTCCTCTAGAAGTCTAACTCCTGAATACAACAGAGGCAGAGCAAGCCACCTTTCTCGAGAATTTTCTATAATAGCTCACTTTGAGCTATAGAAGACAAACACAAGTGACTAAGATAGAAGTACTCTTTTGTGAATGATGAATTAAAATTATCTTTGATTTCTGTATAGTAAATTGTTTACTACTTTTATTAATAATTATTGGACTTAAATCTTGCTCCTTAGCTTGTGGGAATGAGGGTTTCTATCTACATGTAAAAAGACCTGGGTTTGGAGAACTGTGTTGCATGCAGCTGCACGTACCAACACTGTGGTAAAAGACAAATTTTGGGTTGAGATGGCTATAGGAGTTTCCTTAATATTTGAGTCCACCAGCAAGTAATTTCTACAGTAAAAGTGGTGCAAAAGTTCCAGTATATATTTCAGGGATGTAAACACATAAGAGAGTTCTTAAGGCATCAAGTTGCTGTATAGGAGTTGCTCTGAATATGAGATTGTCATATTAGTTTGGAAATATTTTTTTAATCTGCTTGCTTCTGAGTATGTCCATTATCATCTGACAACACCTAAAGGCTGTATCACACCAAAAATACCAAAACTTTTATTTTGACAAACATGGTTTGCATGTCCTTAGTTAAGATCTGTGACAACGTTTAGAGTATATGTGGAGAATGAATAGCAATTTGCTGGAATTTACTACCAATTCCAGATTACAAGTGTATCTATTAGCTCCAAAACGAAGATTCGTTGCTCAGAATTCAAAGGTCCAATTCACAAACCATTTTTGGGCACCTTTTGACATTAACATATTCCTTAACCATTATAACCAGTTGAATCAATTGCATGTTCCAAAAAAATCTTAGCTTTTTTATGTGAACTGATAAGTATATTACTCTCATTTTATCATCTAAAGTAGCCGTGTAAGCATGACTTCAGAAAGTAATGGTATATTTTTATAGAGACATGCCTGTGTGTTTTTATCTAAAGCTTCATCAACTGTAGAATTGCTAGAGTAATTCCCAAAATTTTTGTGCTACTATAAACTTGTGTTCAATTTATGTGTGTGGAAATTACTTTTTCCAAGATTTTTGTTATATGTCTGTAACAACATCACGGCACGATTCATTTATTAATCAGAACATAGCAGCATTATTTCCCAGACATCAGTCAGGTATTTTGTTTTTTCTGTTTTAAACAGGTTTGTGTTGAGTAGCTGAAGAATGTGAACTTCCCATCAGTGTAATTGTAATGAGACGCTTATAACAGCAGGCGCTTTAATCATGTTACAGACAAATAACAAATTTTGGAAATGATACAATTACACAGATCAAATATATGAAACAGATCCAACAGCTTCACAATTTTAATCTATCAAAATTACAGTATTAAAATGAACCAGAAAAACAGTTCTTGTGAGGCAACTGAAGTCCGATGAATCAAGAAATGTAGTTTTAATGTGAGGAAGGTATTCTTGCTCTTTCCTGTGTATTTTACTGAAAGTGTGTTTTAAATTTTTATTAGCTTTGACTTTTAAATCAAATATGTATCTTTCACATAGCAATCTTGAAAACTGTAAGTTTGTCACACAACTTTTTTCATTTTACAGTGTTCTCTGGTTCAGAAATGTTCACATATATTTAATGTCATAAGCAGAATTCTTTCAGCTTACACTACGAACCTCTTTTTCTCGTTGGGAAGATTATTAAGATAGGCTGGATTTATTCTCCATGTGGAATTTTGTACCACAGGCAGAAGTTCTGAACTTTTGATTCTGAACAACTGATGACCATGATTAAGACTGGAAAGGAGAATTTTATCACAAACCTTGAATATCTTCAATCTGGTTCCATGTTCTGGGAAGAATATGTGTTTTGTGGAAGTTTCATTCCTTTATCTCATCTTCTATAGCCTTTCAGGTGTAAGAGAATCACAGTGGACATCTTAATTCAATAGAAAAGTATGCAGTATGTAACTTACTGGTGTGTTTTCTAGTGGGGGCTACAGGTTATTGATCTCAGATCTCAGGTTCTTTTTTTTTTTTTCAATATAACTGAGTGAATATAGTTGATCAAGGTAATTCAGAGCACATGCTCTTGCCACTTTATTGCAAAACAGGCAGTGCATCTTTATGTCAAACGAAAATGCACCGACACTGTGATGCAGCTGGAGCTCTGGTGATACTAACTTTCTAAACCAACATAGATGTACCATGCAAATTTATTTTCTCAGAAACAGCAAGTACACGAGGTTTGGATAAGACTTTCCTCTCACTAGCTTAAAAAAGAACATGGTTGTAAAATAAAATTACCTGATTTCCTATCCGGAAAGTAGTGTTATTAAAATAAACTGTAGAGTTAAACAGAGGAGAGACTAGAAGAACAATTGTTCTGTACTCTAAAGTAGCTAAATCAAGATAGTTCCTGCTATATCAGTCTTGGTTTGTAATACATGCTGTCAATAAGAAGAACTCTTTTAAAATTACATTGTCCAATGGGAAGGGCAGAAAATTTCAATAGCCTTTCAAATAATTCAGTAACTGTTAGGAAATTTATCTGTGTAACTTCTTTGGATGTATAACAGTTCTTGGTTCCTTAATTTGTTCAATGTTAGAAGAATTAAAAAGAAATATCAACTGAAGAGTTCCTATTGATCTAATTTTAATGAAGCATTCAACAGTTTCAAATAAATTTATATATTCTTTAGTATCTTGGGAAGATGGAGAGTGAATAAAAGCTCTTTACATTCCCATCAGTATAGTTGATCTAAAAACTTTATTTCCATCCATCAACAGGAAATTCTGACATTGTAAAATTTATTTTTATTTTTTGGATTGAAAAATGAAAATGTAGGTGTTTCTTACTGCAGAGAAATTTGGAAGAAATAGTCACTTAAAGATTATTGTGTTTCATTTTCATGAGTTTGCATTTCCATGTGATAAAAACGATATAACACAAAATATCAACTTCTAATACTGAAGTGACATAAAATAATACAGTTCAAATGGAATACCTCTTTCTTACTGAAGTAAGTGTGCATTACTAACCTAAAACTAGAGACTAATAGGGATTTATTTCATAATTTTCTTTTAAAAATATTACTGATATACCGGTACTTCTCTATTTTCTGACGAAAAAAAATTGTCCCAGATTTCCTTATGGCAACCTTAATAGACTAATTCCCTGTTCCATAGGAGACAATGGACATGTGTATGTATTTAGGGGTGATTTCTTTCCCCTTATTTTGAAATAACATTTTATGGAAATGGAGCTGATGGTTGACACAAGATATATTACTTTCTCAAGATTTTTTCTTCTGATTTTTTTTCTTTAAATCTTGAATCTTTTTTTCAGTGATTTAGTACAATTATAGGATCACAAGGAACATTTTGGTTTGCTAATCAGGTACAAATCCTTCCAGTCAGTCAGTGGAATCCGTTGATGTCAATGGAAGTTTTGCTATGTGAATCTAACTCATTTTCAGCAGAACTAAAATTATTTTTAAAATTTCCTGTCAGTTCTAAAAATAGTAGCTTTGAGTAGATCCAACAAATTTTTTTTTGCAAATTTTTTACTGGAAAATTATTTTGATGAAAATTCATCTCAAGAAAAATAATGAATTTTTACACATAAAGTTGAAGGAAATTTCAATATGAAAATGCAAAAAGTTTTTGTTTTAAAAGGAAAAATTTGACTTTTAGCTACCTAGTTGACCTGATATTATTTCAGAAAACACTCAGCTTTGCTCAGCCTGCATTTTCAGCTACATGGATATTTCAGCTGAAAATATTTGTCCTGCTCTATTTCTCAGTTATCTCCAAATACTCTTAAAATAAAGAAGCTTGGCTTGTTTCCTTCTCACCTCAGTTCCCCCCCACCTTGCTCAAGTTGTTGATCAGTTTGCCTAAGGTTTTGCATAGCAACTGTGTCTCCAGTGTCTGTAGCCACAGATGTAAATGCATCTGTTCCCATTATGCAGGATGAAGAGCTGATAGCCTCCATAGACGCTTTTCCCATGAACGTAGTTGATAAGCACATCTTATTTAGGAGGGAGTTGATTGCAAACTCCTTTGAGGCTACTTCTCCTAGTTCTTTAGTCCATGTGATTATCACTCTTGCAAAGCAATTGGAGGCTGCTGAAGTGTAAAATGAGACCGATTCACCTCATAATTCTATTGCAGACTCTGCTTGTTTTTCCTGTCTGTCAAGTTATTAGGGAAGAATTAATTCCTCCTCAAGAATAATGACATTCTTCATGGTTACCGGAGGGCAGGGTTAACTGTGTTGTTAGCTTTAGGTGCCACAGAGGACTTGTCTTTTAGGAACAACTGATATTTGGAACATGGCTTGTGAAAACCTTTGCTTTTAGAAAGCTGTTTTCTCTTTCATTGTTAACTGTAATAGGATGGGTATATTATTCTATTGCAGTTCTCTGTTTTCCAGTAAGTTACCCTTTGTAACGTCATTTTGAGGTTATGATGTAGACTCAGATTCAGCATGAGCTCTTCTGAGTTTCATTCTCTCGTTCAGCACACTAAGAGGTCTAGTAGGAATGCTTTCTTCCCTACTTGTAGAGAAAAAGCGGAGACAAGAGCAGTTGCCATGACCTGAACACAATATTAATTTACAAAAAATCTGCTGGGAATAATCTTGAAAGCAGAAAGTTAAGACCTTTTGACAGAAATTAAACATACAGTAGTCCTATAAGCGAGTGTAGCAAGGTGGGGAAAAAAACATAGAATCATAGAATGATAGAATTGTTTAGGTTGGAAAAGACCTTTAAGGTCATAAAATCCAACTGTTAACCTAGCACTGCCAAGTCCACCACTAACCCATGTCCCTAAGTGCCACGTCTACACTCTTAAATACCTCCGGGGATGGTGACTCAACCACTTCCCTGGGCAGCCTGTTCCAATGTTTAACCACTCTTTCAGTAAAGAAATTTTTCCTCACGTCCCATCTAAACCTCCCCTGGTGCAACTTGAGGCCATTTCCTCTCGTCCTATCACTTGTTACTTGGGAGAAGAGACCAACACCCACCTCGCTACAGCCTCCTTTCAGGTGGTTGTAGAGAGCGATGAGGTCTCCCCTCAGCCTCCTTTTCTCCAGGCTGAACAACGCCAGTTCCCTCAGCCGCTCCTCATAAGACTTGTTCTCCAGACCCATCACCAGCCTCGTTGCCCTTCTCTGGACACGCTCCAGCACCTCAATGTCCTTCTTGCAGTGAGGGGCCCAAAACTGAACACAGTATTCGAGGTG
>NW_008824659.1:768314-769777 GCF_000699105.1 Pygoscelis adeliae
CTGACAGGCCTGTAGTTCCCCAGATCCTCCTTCCAGCCCTTCTTGTAGATGGGCGTCACATTTGCTAACCTCCAGTCAACTGGGACCTCCCTGGTTAGCCAGGACTGCTGATAAATGATTGAAAGTGCCCTCCCTCCCCTTGGTTGGATCCCATCCGGCCCCATAGACTTCTGTGTGTCTAGGTGGTGTAGTAGAGGCTAACCATTTCCCCTTGGATTAGGGTAAACCATTAGGGGCTAACCAGTAGGGGCTAACCATTTCCCCTTCATTCCGCTCCCTCTCCTTGTTAAAGGGCACACACAACTCTGGGCACAAGTACATGCTTCTGCCCTTAAATCCATACCTCCTCCCTGCTCAGGACTGGAGAGCTTCAGGAGGGAGCTTGGGCACGAACAGTCTGTTGCCATCAGAGTAATTGTGTAGCTGCCTCCCAGCTGCCGTTTTTCCTGAGCGTCCTGCAGTTACGGGCAGTTTTCATAGAAACGTGCTTCTTGTCACCTTCTTCCCTGAGGCATCTATGGTTCCTTTCCCTTCCGTATCATCAGGACTTCAGGGGAAGTTCAGGCTGGGTATTAGGAATAAGTTCTTTGAGAAGAACTTATTTATGATCTCTGTGCCCAAGACAGTCTCCAACCGTCACATTACTCAAGTCCTTCTCTGTTCACTAACAACAGTTCCAGCGGGGCACCTTCCCTAGTTGGCTCACTCAGCAGCTGCATCAGGAAGTTATCTTCCAGACTCTCCAGGAACCTCCTAGACTGTTTTCTCTCTGCTGTATTGTATTTCCAGCAGATGTCTGGTAAGTTGAAGTCCCCCATGAGAACAAAGACTAGCGATTATGAGACTTCTCCCAGCTGCTTATAGAATATTTTGTCTGCCTCTTCATCCTGATTGAGTGGTCTATAACAGGCTTGCACCATGATATCTGCCTTGTTGGCCTTCCCCTGATTCTTACCCATAAACACTCAACCCTATTGTCACCATCATTAAGCTCTAGACAATCAAAACACTCCCTAACGTACAGGGCTACCCCACCACCTCTTCTTCCTTGCCCATCCCTTCTGAAGAGTTTATAGCCATCCCTTGCAGCACTCCAACTGTGCAAGTCATCCCACCATGTTTCTGTGATGGCAACTATATCATAGTTTTCCTGCTGCACAATGGCTTCCCGCTCCTCCTGTTTGTTGCCCATGTTGCGTGCATTGGTGTAGATGCACTTCAGTTGGGCTATTGATCCCGCCACCTTTTTGGGGGGAGAAACCCTAATTCCTACGTGACCATTCTCAGGTGCTTCCCTGGTTTCTAACACATCCATAATGCTTGCATCTTTGCTGTCTCATGGATCTCCATCCCCTACCTCCACTGAGATGGCAGACCAAAGGACCTCACTAGCACACCGTCCCTCAAACATTGGCGTGCCGCCCCCAGGCTTATCTCTAGCAAGCCTGGTTTTATCCCTTTCC
>NW_008824659.1:770317-771651 GCF_000699105.1 Pygoscelis adeliae
TCTTTTTTTCTTTATGGAAGCAGTTTTGACACAGGGCGTAGGCTGACTTAACTTCAGTGATACCTCCAAGCTAGATGAACCATTGTCCTCATTATTGTTTGGTTCCACTTGCAGAGCCTCGTACCTATTATGCAAGGGCACCTGGGAAGGTGCGGTAGTCACAGAGGAGATGCACCTGTTGTGCCAGGCAGGAACTTGTCAGGGTGCGATTCCAGTAGTCTATCTCACCCTCGCTCTCCCTGACACTCCTGAACCTACTTACCTCCTCCCGGAGCTCTGCCACTAAGCAGAGGAGTTCCTCTACCTGGGCGCACCTCCCACAGGTGTGCTCACTACAGCCGTCTGGTACTGGTGCGAGAGCAGGGCACATCCTGCAGCCTGACACCTGAGTGGCAGCATGTTCCCACCGGAGCTCTGCCTGGGAAGCTGCGTCAGTCATGGTGGGTGCAGAGCTTAGAGAGGCCATGGCTTTCTGCCAGGTGGATACCATTGCTCCCTGGTCAAGCTGGCAGAGCTTCAGTGTCCTTCCTGCACGCCCTTATGTGCGAACTGCTGAGCAAACTGCCACACCACCCCCTTGCTGATGTGCCACACCCTGTTTGCCCCCCTGGTCATTAGCGCTCCCTAACTGCTTTTTTTATATGGGGAGTGGGGCTTGGCTGCCTGCCCAGGTCTTGTCAGCCGCTGTCGTGCGAGCTGCGGGCATTTAACTGTTTCTTCTACAAGACTTTGTTTTTTTAGCCAAAAGCATCCTTTGCTATCCAGTTAAAAGCCTGACAGAATGACACTCCAGAACAGGGATGCTTCTCTAGTGTGAAGTGCAGGAAAACAGATTTTGGTTGCTCCTTTTGCATGGCTATGAATCTTTCAATCACTGCTGAGAAATTTTCATGCCTCTGAGAAATTTTAACTTTCTCTCTGCATTTGTTTGTCCTTATATTTGAGGGCTCAGCATGTCTGTCCTGAATATTTCTGTGATTGCATAATGGGATACTAATAAGAATGACTAGAATGAAAACAGAGTAATGGAACAACCTTATTTTTAAAGAAAAAATACAAATGAAATCACTGAAGGAAATGCAGTCTGTGTGCCTCCCTGTGCTCCACTGGTTCATCTTTGAGTCAGCTGCCATCTAAATCTTACATATGCCCTTTGAAGAAATATGGAAAGTTAAGTTTGCAGATGACATCAAGCTGAGTGGTGTGGTTGACATGCCAGAGGGATGGGATGCCATCCAGAGGGACCTGGACAAGCTTGAGAAGTGGGCCCAAGTGAACCTCATGAGGTTCAACAAGGCCAAGTGCAGGATCCTGCACCTGGGTCGGGGCAGCCC
>NW_008824659.1:771923-776443 GCF_000699105.1 Pygoscelis adeliae
CTCTGCTCTGGTGAGACCCCACCTGGAGTACTGCGTCCAGCTCTGGGGCCCTCAGCATAAGAAAGACACGGACCTGTTTGAGCGGGTCCAGAGGAGGGTCACAAAAACATCCAGGGGGATGGAACACCTCTCCTATGAAGAAAGGCTGAAGGAGTTGGGGTTGTTCAGCCTAGAGAGGAGAAGGCTCCAGGGAGACCTTATTACAGCCTTTCAGTACTTAAAGAGGGCTTATAGAAAAGATGGCGTCAAACTTTTTAGCAGGGCCTGTTGCGACAGGACAAGGGGGAATGGCTTTAAAGTAAAGGGGAGTAGATTTAGACTAGATATAAGAAAGAAATTTTTTAGGCTGAGGATGGTGAAACACTGGCACAGGTTTCCCAGAGAGGTGGTGGATGCCCCATCCCTGGAAACATTCAAGGTCAT
Organism: Pygoscelis adeliae; assembly: GCF_000699105.1. Lineage (NCBI taxonomy): Eukaryota > Metazoa > Chordata > Aves > Sphenisciformes > Spheniscidae > Pygoscelis > Pygoscelis adeliae. The sequence goes on from NW_008824659.1 coordinate 772,347, forward strand.
GTTGGACGGGGCTCTGAGCAACCTGATCTAGTTGAAGATGTCCCTGTTCATTGCAGGGGGGTTGGACTAGATGACCTTTAGAGGTCACTTCCAATCCAAACCATTCTATGATTCTATGATAAATGACATCAGGATGGAAATTGCCACCACCTGATTTTGCAGTATTTGCTCCTACCTTTTGCCCACTGGTCTAGTTCTTGAAGTACTCAGCCAGGAAATGTCATATCTGCATTACAGCCTCTGCTTAAACTTCAGGATGACAGCCTTTTCTATATGAACCTCAAAATTGTTGCTCTAACCAAGCCTGTAAAATATCCTAAGTCAGACCTTACTATCTCTCCTATGACAGATGAGACCAGGGATGCAAAGTAATGGGATAAGAGGGAAAGAAACAAGAGGCAATCTGACTCTACTTGACTTTTTGTGGCACTCAGAAGGGAAATGGTCCTTTTCTCCCTTTTTTTTTTGTTCACATATAAAATGCATACTCATGTCAAGAACCTGGTTTTCAAAAACTTTCTGCCCTTTCCCGAGTACTTTAGCCCATGTTAGTTAGGTTAAAATGTCTTCAATGTCTTCAACAGGAGCAGTAGGGAATATTCCACCTGAAGCAGTTATACAGCCTACTGATTTTGGATACAGTAGATATAGGTTCAGTTCCTTTCAGGATGAACGGAGTTTGGAATGCAAGTATTCCACTTGGGAGACACTTTGAGGGGGAATCAGCTTGCAGGCTATGATATCTAAATGTAAGACTCCACATGTCTATAACTTAAACTAAGCTCCAATTATCCTTGATGGGATCCTTAACAGTTGGTGTAACCTAGAGCTGACCATGGCTATCTGCTTTCCACAGGATGAGTTGAATTGTTCTCCATGATTTCTTGGCTGTGCTGACTGCATTGTCTCTGCCTGTACTGGGAGCTTAGACACCTAGCTTATTTGCAGAAACTTTCCATTGTGATTGCCTAGAAGTAGATGTTTGAGTCTGAGCTGAATACCACCCCATGTTTCTCTTTCTCCTCTTCCATTACATCTTTGAAAGATCCCAGGAACATCCCTGTCAGTTCACTAGTCTTTAGACATACAAACTGAGTAAACTATTTTAACTTTTGCAGGTTTTCAGGTGCGCCTACTCTCCAAGTAGGGAGTAGTTTCTCTACTTAATGGAGGAGTAGTTTCTCTACTTAATGGAATGTGAAGTTAGACATACTAGATTGTGCTCTTTTTCTAAACCTATTTGTGAGACAGTGCATAAATTGAGTAGATTGTATTCCACCCTAATTGTGCAACATTCACATTTGAGCTATAGGGTGTCTTTATCATTTTGTGCATCTTTAGCTCTGTTAGAATAGCTCCAAAATTATTCTAGTAGCTTTAAAGCCAGTTTTGCTGATGCCTTTTTTTTTCTGGGGTGTGTGTGTGCTGATTATTGTTGTTCTTTCTTCCTCAGGAATATATATTTAAATTTCCCTGCTGCCTCACGGTTCCCACACAATGTTTGCTTGATTGCGTATTCTTTGTGGTTTCATTTGGTTCATCTCTCTAGTGTGAGGTCCTGCGAGCAATGCTAATAGACCATCCTCCCAAGAGGAATTTATGGGTAATTTTCTTTGGCACCTAAAAGATTTATGATCAAAATATTAAACATTAATAGGAAACTGAACTAAATAAATTACAGCTTAATTCTACAGATGTATGCTGCTTTATTTATATGTGGGTACAGCACTCAGAGACCCCAGTTTTGCTTCAGATTTCTGCTGACGTATATAGGCAGGCAGCAATTTCAGCTGAAGGCTAGGTGCGAGGGACTCTTACATTCAGCTCACTATCAGTACCAAGTTCTTCCACAGTTTTTGATGAGGCTTTTGGGGACAGATCCAGAAAAGTCTGTGAGCTGTACCTGTCTGCAGTATTCAGACTACATTAGGAACTTTGTTTCACCAAAGCAACACTTAAAGTACAGTTAGTGGGCCTCAGCAGGATAATCCAAACCACCTAAATCAGCAGTCTAGACTCTGTAAGTAGGCAGTGGAGAGAGGTAAGCCCCTCTCAGGGTCTATGAGCACTTACTTTGGTTAGCAAACTATTTCTCTCCCTTGACTCCTTGGAGTGTACACACCTACTTCAGTGCTACCATGTACTGAGCAAGGGGTAGCTTAGAGCCAGCCAAGAAATAGCAGCCCCAGTCTCTGCTGAAAGCTTGGAGAGTAACCCTTGCCTGGAACAGCATATAACCTGATGGTTTGTGTGTTTTTTTTTTTCATGAAAAATTACAGTAAAGTATAGTAAAACCACATCTTTATTTTTGAGCTTTTTCACACAATTTGTAAAAAATTGGCAGTACACAGAACTATCAAAATAAGCGATGATTTATTCCTTAGTAATGTAATTTAAATGTTATTTTTCACTTCAGGAACAACATCAAATACCACTGTTTCCTGGAGCTTGTCTCCATATTCCTGCATTCTTATATATATCAAGAATTTTCTTATACCTGTCAGTCCTCTCTGCCAGCTATTGGGCTTTCTCCTGCTCTGCACGCTTTGCTGTGTTATCTAGGCAACTTTCCAGTTTCATTCAGCACTTGACAGTCCTCTTATACTGCTTGTTTTTTACTCATACACAGTGATGAACACAATGATTCTGACAAACTATTAACAGACATTTTAATGCTGCTAACCTTGCTTGCTGTTCCTTCTTGTATGTCTCCTCTGTTTTAGTTGACTCTTTTCCTGGTGTGTGTAAACCATACATCAAACTCTCTCTCACAGCTAGTCTTTGTGCGGATCTCAGATGTCAGAAAGCTCAATTTTGTTTAGCAATTTTGAGCCTAGACTCTGTTGATAACAAACTAACATCATGCTCCAAAAGGCTCACTGCTTGTCAAGTTCTTTTTAAAAATATCTTCTAAATGTACTCTGAGGTTTATTTTAACTCTTCACAGACCTTCAAATAAAGCCGACATCCATTACTATGATTTTTAAGGAATAAAAATTTGACGCTACTTTCTAAACTTACAAAGTGATTTAAGGAGATACTTTTTTGGACTAGGGATTTCTTCGGAAAAGGAAAACAAAAGCATGATTGTGTATAGTTCATGATATGAGTACTAAAATATTCTGCGTTCAAGCAGTGAGTGAAGCTACCTAATTTTCGATGCTCAGTATTCTGCTCTGTTACTACCAACATTATATCCAAAGTAGAATTCAGGTTTCTGCTTTCTCTGTTATAGGCACTTCCCTGTTATCGTGGATTTAGTTCATCTTAAAATGATGATCATGAATCTCAGTGGTGTTTGAGAGCTTGCAGTGGTGATTAACAAAGGCCTATTGCTATTCTGAAGTGCACTGAAGTATGTAATTAAACTTTTTTTTTTCTCCAGATTGGAGCTGAATTTTGAAATAAGAGTGGTTTGATTGAAAACTCAGCTTTGTGAAATGGTTGAGTTCTCCCCAAGCTAAAGCTAAGTTCAAAAAACTGATGATATAGTTAAAAGAGCTTGAGCTTAAACTATTAATAGGAAGACCTCAGAGCTGACACTACCTTTAAACTCATCCAAGGTCTTACAATTCGTAATGACTGCACATTCATTTCAACTTGATATAAAAATATACAAATGTCTTGGCTATGTTTATTCCCCCAGTGGACACCAAGTTGAACATGAGCTAGCAATGCACCCTTGCAGCAAAGCAGGCCAACAGCCTCCTGGGCTGCATTAGGCAGAGCATTGCCAGCAGGTTGAGGGAGGTAATCCTTCTCTACTCAGCACTGGTGAGACACATTTGGAGTGCTGTGTCCAGTCCTGAGCTTCCAGTAGAAGAAGGACAAGCACATACTGGAGTGAGTTCAGCCAAGGACCACAAAGTTGATTAAGAACCTGGAGCATCTGTCACATGAGGAGAGACTGGGAGAGCTGGGACTGTTCAGTTTGGAGAAGAGAAGCCTCAGGGGCATCTTATGTGTGTAAAAATATCTCTGGGAGCATTAAAGAAGGTGGAGCCAGACTCTTCTCAGTGGTATCCAGTGACAGGATAAGAGGCAATGGGCACAATTTGAAATTCTGCCTAAACAAAAGATAAAACTTTTTTTTTTTT
>NW_008824659.1:777250-786560 GCF_000699105.1 Pygoscelis adeliae
CAGGTGTTCAGCCATCTCCAGGAAAGCAGGGCTCCATCACGCGTTACAGTTATTTGGGAAGACAAACGCCGTAACTCTGAATGTCCCCCCTTTCCTTCTTCTTCCCCAGCTTTCTATGCTGAGCATGACGTCATATATTATGGGATATCCCTTTGGTCAGTTGGGGTCACTTGTCCCAGCTGTGTCCCCTCCCAACTTCTTGTGCACCCCCAGCCTACTTGCTGGTGGGGTGGGGTGAGAAGCAGAAAAGGCCTTGACTGTGTGTAAGCACTGCTCAGCGGTGACTAAAACATCCCTATATTATCAACACTGTTTTCAGCACAAATCCAAAGCATAGCCTCATACTAGCCACCATGAAGAAAATTAACTCTATCCCAGCCAAAGCCAGCACAATGATCCACAGACTAAAAGGAAGGAAAAAAGTGTCAGTGACTACAGTAGTTTTAATGGCTTCAGCTATCCTGCTGTGCCAGATCACTCCTTCATGCGACCACCATGACGACATTACATGCTAAAAGTTCCTTCCAGCCTCAACAATTCTTTGTCATTTATGTCAGTATCCATTCAAAATCTTTTTATCTCAATTTTTAAAATTTTCCTTATCATAGAAAGCTTTGCTGGGAAATTATAGTATTTAGTCTTAAGAGGAGAAAAAAACGGGAAAAAGTATCTTTTTCTACCTTAAAAATATCTTTGCAAACAAAGCCTTTCCTAACTAAAATTCTACATGCAATAGCAAGCCATCCATGGTGATAAGATAATCTTTTTACCTGTAAGAGAACAATAGATTGTTTAGTCCATAGTTTCCTTCATGCATGATATAAGCATCTTTTTTAGATTTCATACATTTTTTGGGTCAAGTTACTAACGTATGTACAGTTTAAAATATTCATCTCGGAACCACATGGGGTTGGCAAGCAGATTTACACAAGTGCTCTTCAGAACAAGAAATAATATTGCAAAAGACATAAATGCTGCAGTATTATCTCCATAAATAATAGATATTATAAAGGAAAAAAGAAAAGATGATCAAATATTTTTTGTTGCCTGCATGTATTCTCTTGGTGGAGAAGCTGATATTCAGTGTCAGTGGTGTGATAATCTTCCTTTAAAATATAGAATATTCAGAAGCAATAAATCAAGTTACATTTTATCAGCTGAAGTACTTCTTAGTGCATACTGACTCTGCCTTGCATCTATTGACATAAAAAAAGATTATGTCAATAACATTCCTTAAAGGTGCCTATCTACCCATTTTCTGCTTTGTTCCTCCTGTTCAGGATTGACAGTTCAATTGATTCTGTTATGTGACAAGAGTCAACCCCCTGAGCTTTAATTTCCATTAGCACTTAATAAGTTTTTACCTCCAAAACATGTAAACTCCCTTTAACCTTAATAGTACAGGAAAATCAACTGCAAGTAACAACAGTGCTACACACCCATGACTGAATACTTAAGATGGAAGGATGAAATGTGCAGAAGCAGAGCTGTTACGTAATACCATTATATCATTTAGAGCATACACCATAGTAAACAATATTATTGGTTGAAGTGAAGGTATAGGAACTACAACTTTCAGAGATGTGGTATACTTTTCCTCAATACCTATAAAGAAATACTAATGAATAGAACATGAAAATGATATGAGTAATAATTTCAATAAGGTAATTTCTGTGATTCTGTAGTTGTGGAATTTGATTCAAAACCCATTTTTTGCCTAAGAATTGTCTTCTAAAAGATCATATTTCACTTTTAATGGGTGATATCTCTGTCTTATGTTTACAGGGCAACTCTCAGAAATGTAAATGAAATGTAATCTGGTACAGTTTCAGTAAATCCCAATAACAGTGTCAAATAGGATAGCTATGAGGCAGCAAGTCCTATTTTAGTTGAACATCATGTCTGAAAGATTTCAGCCTTTCCAGTTCAATCACCTTTGGTTTTTGTTGTCTTTACATTATTTTCTTTGATTGCTAATCTTGAAGAATCTGATTGTTACATAGTTGTTTATGGCTTCACTTTCTACCCTTCTCTGTTTTTCTTTGTCACAAGCTTATAAAACAAAGTGCTATAACTGGCTTTGTCTGAAAAATAAAAGACCAGAATATTCAGCTTGTGCCTACTACCAGGTATCAATTACTTCCATTTGCTAAGAGGAAAACAGAGATCAGTTCTGTAAAACTCTTCAAAGCACTACAAAAATCTTCAGCAATGTTTTTTCAAGATGCTATCATGGTTCTTCACATCACCCAACTTCCCAGGAGTTCTGTTATTTTTGATTAAAGATAAGGGGAAACTGAAAGGACCAAAAGCTATGCTTACACTGACATTGCGCCAGCCCTGAGGTTTGTCCCGGGCCATTGGGCCAGGTGATGGAGCTAGGCTAGACAAGAGGATTGTGCTGCCCATTGCTCCAGGACTGCTCTCAGAGGGAAAACTACTTCAGAAGGGAACGATGGGTATCAATCACACCTTCTGCAGTAAGGACAATTACAGCAAAACAGAGACCAGGAGTGAAACAAGGAGTAATGCAAGGTGGGATTATAAGCCTGTATAAGCGTGCACAAGGCTTCTATTCTGAATTGTCTTTAGGGAGGACCCCATCTCTTTTCACTAACCCCAAAGGGAATCTAGAGAAAAGAGGCAAGTTTTGTATCTAAATATACATGACATAGTCATATCTGAGGTATTTTGCCATGTCCACTCCCAATCACTTTTGGGAGAACGGAAAAGAAAGTATTGTTCATCCTGCACTGGCATGGTGGCCTGCAAGAACATCATTGAATCATTGCTTCAATTAAAGCAAGTATAAGAAAAGGGAAAAGAAACTGAGGAATGCTGTTGTACAGTTTCAAGTTGTCTGGGTACACAGAGAAAATAGATAATTTGCGCCTCCCCCCCCCCCTTTTTTTTTTTTCTCTTCTAGAAACAAAAAAATTTGCCCCCCCCCCCCCCCTTTTTTTTTTTACACTTGAGGCCAATTCTAGGACTTTGTAATCCAAACATTGTGCAACTCAATAGAAAGAAGTACCTGCCTTCCATCCTCCTAATACAAATACCACTAGTCTCATCCTTCTAAACTCTTTGCAATTAGTTACCAGTGTATTAACACATACTGCAGTACTCATTCATTAGCTCTTCAGCATCTTATGTACGACCATTTTAATAAGATAATTTCAGTATGTGATTGTATGGGATTTTTAAAACCTAACTGCTTGCAATATTAGCATTCATGAGATGAACTAAAATTGCTAAGGATTTCTATAAATTTTTTTCTCTCTTATATACATTTTTTTTTCCCCTGAGAAGGATTATATTCTTACCAGGGTGAAAAGAAAGTCACAGTTAACATAAGAATTTTATATTCCAGCACAGCCAGTGATTTAGGGCAATAGTATGAGACAGTGTACAGGAGCCAGACTGACAGGTGGAACCAATCTGAGCAACATCATTCAAGAAGCTCATGAATTAACAGGTAACATTTACAGTAGGAGCAAGACCGTCATAGAACAGCTTTGGAAGGTATTTCACAAATTCGCTATTAGCAAGATAAAATAATTTTATCTTATGTTGTTTATTACGCAAGAGTAAGGCAATTTTCATCCTGCGAAGCATGAGTGGCTCTGAATACACAGATGGGGTTCAGTTCTAGCAGAAGAAGGTAAATATATTCTCAGTTCCCTAGTTTGCACCTGTTAGGATTCTTTTAAATGCATTCTGCTGTAAATTTAAATTCTTCTTTTTAATAAAAAAGTTACATATTTGTAACTGTGAATTCAGTAAGAGTTCCATATACTCATCTGAAATTCAATTTATTGTTATTTTTTGTTTCCTTTCCTTTTTTTTTCCACTTTTTCCTGTCCTATCCTACTTTCGCAGATCTTTCTCCAGCTCTTCCTTTTCTGCCTTCTTTTTCAGCCTGATTGCTTAAGGAAAAAAGGATTATGTGATTGTGCTCTTTGGCCACTCATCTGTGAGCCAGCCTCTCATAATCTTAGAACATAGGCTAATTTCAATCATATTTGACAGAGGCATATAAATCTCGAAGTTCCTGGTCTCTTAAAACTTTCATGAACCCTTGTGGCTGTTTACAGAAGAGGCATACCACACCATTCTCCTGTTGAGCAACGTTACAAGGTGAATGACTTCAACAGCTATCTACTTGGCTGGCTAACCAGGAAAGGCTGTCCTCGCAACATAATTAGATCTTCAAGAAAAAAATCGGCACATGCTGCCTCTTGCTTACATGATATCCACGTAAAATAAGAGAGAAATGAGAAAATTGGTATAGTCTAAGGAACTTGTAGACGAAAACAGATATATTGCAGGTAAAGTTCTGCAACATGGGCGCCCTGTGAGAATTAAAATGGTGAGCTGTTGGAGTAATACAGAAGAAAGGAAGGAAATGAGGTTGGGGTGTTATGAGGGGTACTGAGCAGAGCAGAGTCTGCTTGAATAAAGTGACACAAGGGATAAAAGACATTAAGCTCGTAATTCCACTGGTAGTTGAATAATTTGCTTTTACTTCTTTTCCTAACAAACTGTGGCCTGCCCTAGAGTGCACTTTTCTGTCATGTCATAACATTTTAATGAGTCATTTCAGTGATTAATTCTGTCTATTCTTTTTCTTCTCAAAAGTATCTTCTGTCCTCCTCAGTCTGATCCCTTTTTCACGCTCTCAGAATTTCTTTCCATATCAGAGTTGTATGACAGATATTTTCACTTGGGGAAATACATGGATGTTGGATGTTGAGGAGTATAACTTGGTTTTAAAATTATCTTATTTAAATCTCAGAGCAAAATAACTTTTAAAAAATTAAATTAAATTAAATTAAGTTTTTGTTTGGTTTGTGGTTTTTTTTAATGAATCTATTTGCTGAATTTAACTGGGATAAACTGTTCTAAAAATGTACCCAGCTGCTTTCTTTAACTGTCTGCCTTAGTGCAAACATACAGAAGAGTCATCCCATTCCCATGCACTGTGTGTTTGTCAACTATTGCTACAACTTGTATGCTGGTCTGTCCTGACCTTTGTGCGACAGACAGTTAATAATTTGCATTACTATTTCATCAGTACAGTCAGACTCTATACACAGTATCATCTCATGCGACCTGGTCTGTTTCATCAGGACATACTCCCATCTTTGTTCAGATTCTTGGAGGCCACTTAGAATAGTAGGTCCTGGACTCCTTGTTCTTACACCCACAGAAGAAAGCTATAATATTGGATAAATGGTGATTATGTCAGATGGAAATTTAGAGGCCAGAACAGTGTTTGTCCTCCCTGTGTTGAAAAGCAATACCCCCACGAACATGGTCTCACTGATGATTTCCCTGGGGTGCTATGGTTCTACATGGTCCCTAAACAAGGTCATGACATGACTGCAGTCTAGCCCCCCCTCTGTACATTGCATCTGTCCTTGAGAGGGACTTCCTCCAGAAAAAGAGCAGACTGAACCTCTTTGTGCACGTACAAAACTATATTTATGTCAGTGTGCTTATTAGAAGAACATTAAGCCCACATGCTTAAAAACACATCAACCCCAGAGAAAAACAAACATACCAATCAGTATCGACCTCCTATGGCATGCACCAGAGGGAGAAACATTAATGGACAATCAGAGAATCCTCTAAGGCAGAGGAAGTACGCTGAATTATTTCTCTTCTTAGAAGGACTGCTGTGACAGTGGCCTTTGAAAACCAGAATCAGAGAGCCAAAGAGGAAAGGCATACTCTGCCTCGGTCCTTGGAGAAGTTCCAGGAATTCTTCCCTCTCTCATTTTCAGCTGCTTAAACCCATGCTTCAAGGAACCCGCTAGACTTTGTTGTGTGCTTCCTGTCTGCAAAGGTTATTCTAGCTGGGCTTCCAGAGCAGTGAAAACAGTCTGGGCTTGCTAGCTCTAAACAAAGTTCTTGATACCCAGTTGAACTATAAAAGGCCTGGCACCTCTCCTCATAAAAGCCTTGCTGTAGCATGCAGCTACTGAGTTGCAGATCAGAACTTTCTCACATTAGTGCTGGCAGGCAGCGAGGACCAGCCCACTCCGAGCCTTGCTCTCCTAAAAGCAGGGAGAAGAAAGCAAGTTCATCGAAGGTTTATCTTACCTTTCACTTGGAAGCATTAGAGTGTTAATGTAAGATGTTGCTGTTGCTCTTCCAATAGGAAATGTCTGGTCACATTTTAATTGTACCAAAAGTTTGTTGGTTTTTTTTGTTGTTGTTGTTTGTTTGGATTTTTTGGGTTTGGGTTTTTTTTTTAATATTCCCATATTAATCTGCTGTAGGTAAGAATAGCACAGTTTAATTCTTCCAAAAGGCTATTACAGTGTTCTAATTTCATTTCAATTATCAGCACAACTCCACCCTCCTTACATTTCATCATAAAGCTAACAATAATGTTACATGCCCTCATGCTCTTCACTTGCGTCTTTTCCCTCCTCTTAACTGCTCTTAGTGTCTTTCCCTTCTGCCCTTGACTTTACATTTTCTTTCTCCAGCCAACCCCATGTTCTTAGAACTCCCTCTAGCTTACTCACAAGAGTCTGTCTTCTCTTTCCTCCTTCAAAGTCTAACTGCCATGTGCTAAATTTTCAGAAAAGACAGGATACAGAGAAGACAACGTACACTAAGAGGTAACATTTCAATTTCTGTTTTAAAAAGATTTATGTTTCTTTTTTTTTTTTTTTAATTATTGCTGCAGCAAAGTGGTAATTCTTAAAACAATAAGAAGATTAAAATGATTGGGAAAACTTGCCCTGAGACACAAGCATTCATGTTTTTCATGTATGGCTAGCTCCTTCTTCTTACTCTGATTTCATGCTTTGATTTTATATTTATGATTTTATGATAAAACTGCACTATTGTGAAACTGGCAATGCTCAGCAATGAACTGGTACCTCTTAAAGAGCAGTGGTACAGGTTGCTGTTTTGCCCTGGCACATGTCTACTTTCTGGGCATGCATTAGCTTGCTGTATTTGGATCCAGCCACTCAATTCCATACGTTCCTGAGGTCCCATGTTGTGAGTAGTGGTGGTTACTGTTCACAGCACTGTGACTTTCAGGAACACAGTTTCAGGATGGCTGTCACAGTTCTTCCAAGGATCTAGTGTTAACGTGTTCTGCATGGAGACCACTGGTCTATGAGAGTTCTGCTTTCCTAGTTAGAGGTAATATAAGAATACGGCAAGAAAGCAAGAAATACACAAATTCCTTAAGCACGCGTCAACTTTGGGAAAAAACATCTAAGAAATCTGTGAAAAACAAAATCCAGCTCTGAATAGATTCCTGTCTGTCTCATGCCACTCTAACGTAACGATTCTCAGCTGCAAGTGGTACAATCTCTCATGGCATCTCTTTTCAGCCTGGTCTGATTAATCATGTCTGTGAAATCACTTCTGGTCGGAAAAATAGTCTCCTTTTACATCTCTTTGACACAAACCTATGAGGTTTGGTTAGGGGGTTGGTTCCAGCAGCAACTTCAGTCTAGCGTGTTAGCTTCTGTAAAGGTGATCCTTTAAAATGAGTGTCTTAGCAAATGGAGTCTTTGTTTTCGCTACATGTGAGTTTTCAGCCTTAAGGATCATTGATTCCTCTGTCATTGTGAGTTCTATCTCAATGTCCAGAAAATGATATTCAGAAAAACAAACTCTGTCAGCTTTTGCCAAGAAAGTGGATAATTTTCTCTTGAACTTACATTTTGCGCTGTTTTATCCCATAAGACAATTGAAAGGGAGAGAAAGGATAGGAGTAAAGAGTTAAGAGAGGGAGAAGATGAGAACTACGTAATCTGTTCTACCACCAAGAAAAATGTTTGTGGAATCATGGCCTTAAACATCTTAATCATGATGGAGCTTACAATGCAACTGAAGGTTGCAATGAAAATGGTTTTTGCCAAATAAAATGGAATTCACAAGTTCATACAGAACTTAATTCCTTAATATCTCACACCTGTTATTTGTTCTTTAAAATTAAAAGTGCCTACAAGGTCCCTTTAAAGCATATTGTTCCATTGCACTATAAAAAAATGCATCCCCTCAACTAGTATATGGTAGAAAACAGTAGACAGCCTGGAAAAAAATTATTTTAGTGAGACAAATGTAAAGGGCAGCTGTCAAAAGACAGTATTTGTAAACATTTTCAAGAATTTTATAGCTATCAGCACAGGTGAATTCCTTTACGCTTTGGTCAGGCAATAAAAATTGCATCCTCACTTTTTTTTCATTCACCAGCAGCAGACCTCAGTTCACAGCTAAAAAAGCTATTAATAACTACAGCACAGGGGATGAAGCTAGTAACATATATTAATGAAATGGATGTGCCATTTATTTTTCAGTTCAGTGTTAAAAAAGTACTCATACAGTCTTTGATATTGAAAATTACATTTTAAAATTTAAGACTCAAAATTATAAATCAATATATTTTCATGGTGAGACACCAACTTTAATCATTTGATCATGGTAAACCATATCATCATAATAACACTTTAATAACATTTTTCATCAAATTATCTCAAAGTGCTTTAAAACTGTTAATTAATTAGGACTCCTTTGCAATATCCATGATGCAAGTTTTACATCCATTTTACACAAATGTAAGTAAAATAGTTGTGCACTTCAAAGAGCAGGCTCAAGGCTTTTATTTTCCAAAAACAAAAAAAGAAAAAATTACATTTGCTACTGTTGTGGTTTAACCCAGCAGGCAGCTAAGCACCACACAGCCGTTCACTCACTGCCCCCCCAGTGGGATGGGGGAGAGAATTGGGGAAAAAAAAGTAAAATTTGTGGGTTGAGATAAAGACAGTTTAATAGGACAGAAAAGGAAAGGAAAATAATTAATAATAATAATAAAAAAAGAATATACAACATAAGTGATGCACAATGCAATAGCTCACCACCCGCTGGCCGATGCCCAGCCTGTCCCCAGGCAGCGGTCACTGCCCCCTGGCCAACTCCCCCCAGTTTATATACTGAGCATTACAACACATGGTATGGAATATCCCTTTGGCCAGTTTGGGTCAGCTGTCCTGGCTGTGCCCCCTCCCAGCTTCTTGTGCACCTCTAGCCTTCTCAGTCAGTAGAGCATGGGAAGCTGAAAAGTCCTTGACTAGTGTAAGCATTACCTAGCAACAACTAAAACATTGGTGTGTTATCAACATTGTTCTCACCCTAAATCCAAAACACAGCACTGTACCAGCTACTAGGAAGAAAATTAACTCTATCCCAACTGAAACCAGGACAGTATCCACCCCTTATTCTATACCATCTACATCATGCTTATGTCCCACACTTTCCAATACATCCCAATTAATCA
>NW_008824659.1:791373-794164 GCF_000699105.1 Pygoscelis adeliae
ACAGGCCGTTCGCTCCCCCCCCCCCCCCTCAGAAGGATAGGAGAGAGAACTGGGAAAAAAAAATTCATGGGTTGAGATAAAGACAGTTTAATGCGACAGAAAAGGAAAAGAAAAAAAAAATAATAATAGAATATACAAAATGTGATGCACAATGCAATTGCTCACCACCCGCCAACCGATGCCTATCCAGTTCCTGAGCAGTGGTCACCACCTCTCTGGCCAACTCCCCCTAGTTTATATACTGAGCATGACGTCACATGGTATGGAATATCCCTTTGGCCAGTTTGGGTCAGCTGTCCTGGCTGTGCCCCCTCCCAGCTTCTCGCTGGCAGGGCATGAGAAGCTGAAAAGTCCTTGACTAGTGTAAGTACTACTTAGCGACAACTAAAATGTCAGTCTGTTATCAACATTATTTTCATCCTAAATCCAAAACACAGCACTGTACCAGCTACTAGGAAGAAAATTAACTCTATCCCAGCCGAAACCAGAACAACTACTCATAGGAATTATATCGTTCAGAGAACATCCTAGTCCTGAGGCTTCTGAGTATCCTTATTTTTTATTATAACTGAAATTTCCTGGCCTTTACTAGGTAGTGTTCTAATGCTCTGGAATATAGCCTTTGTGTACTTGCACTCTACAAAACATGTCAGTAGATTATTAAGTAAGCAATCTTAAAAAAAGTCAGTCTTGGAGATTTGAATTCTTCTTGTTGCTTCCATAGCTCAAAGCTAGGAACTTGCAAACATGCAATAAGAAAGCTGAAAAGCAAAAAACCCTGACATAAAAGAGAAAAATGAAGGTGTACTGGAAAGCAGATGGGTGTATGAACAACTAAATGAATTCTATATAAGAAAAACAAATGAAACTAGGGCAACTGAAGAGAAATCCAAGATATGCATGATGCAGACAAAGAAACAATACCTTGAAATAATTTTGGAAATGGTAAATGAGTTTTAAATCTTACTGTTTGTCATCCCATCACATCTTTTTCTTCCTAAAACGTCTTTAAATGATGCAAGCAAGCAGATTCATTTCAAAGCATCTTTATGATTCATTATTAAATACGTTATCTCCGTTACATACAGAAAACTGGTGATGGAGTATGAATACCTGGTGGTAGTCATGACATTAGAAATCCTCCTCACGCTTGCCCACATATGTGATATCAGGATACCAAGCACGATGCCTCAGATGGTGGCTGTGTAGTGTACCAAATTTCATTACAAACCATGAATGAATTAACTTGGATACAATAAAGACAAGGATAAAAGAAATGCTTCTTTTACATAAAGTATAACTGAACTCTGCAAGACATGGTCCTGTACTTTAGAGAGAGAAAAAAATAAAGATGGAATTAAAAAGAACTAGAAAAATTCATGAAGTCTGGATTACTATTGACTTTAAAGAGTACTTGTTTGGTTTTGACTTCTTGCTCTATAAATCCCCTCCTAAATTGAGAGCAGCAGGAGATTGGAATTCTTCTTTTATACTCCTTCAAATCTCTGTAGAGAAGTAAATTTTCTTATATTTTCCAAATAAAGTACAAAAGCAAAATTAGGCACCTCAGAATGGAGTACATAAAATCATCATAAGGTCCAGCACTGGAAATTCCCTGATATCTACATTCTGTAGTAGAGATGTACTTTTCACTTATACACTCTCTATATGTTCCTCCTTGTCTGCCATTTTTCTGGCCACATGGCTTGCCCTCCTGACCGTATGGTGGCTCTGATTCAAAAGGAGAGGTTCATGTTTTTAGCATACTCTTAGCATACCTGGTGCTTAGAGCAACTTTCTGGGGAGACACATTTGAATAAAACATGATGAGAAGGGGACAGAAACTATGGATCTTGATTTAGGGGCAAGGGATCTAAATAACAAACCATTAAACAAAAGATGGTCATTATTGCTACCATCAACATTGTCTGAAGGATTTGAGCTGCTGTTTAGCTAAAGGAGAACCTCAATGAGCATCACGCAGGAGACCAGTGAGTGGCTGTGTCTCCAGTATGAGCATCTGTAAGCACATAGTTAATAACTTTAGTTGGACCACAGGTCATCCAGGGCAAGCAGGGATGTGCCTGAACTACAAAGTCTGCATAGGGGACTATGTTCGAGCAATACACAATTCTTCAGACATAATTTAATCACTCCCTGGGGTTTAGCTATGTTTTTAGGTGCTTAAACACCAATTTACTTATGGTAACAGGAATGATTGCAACCTCTAGAGGTGTGCATGTGTGCTATAATGAGCATATAAAAACCTAATGTATCTCTTTCTAGGGTATCTATTGTTTTACATCCACCTCTGTTCTCCAAAAGAAAGCAATGATATATATTTGAAACTTAGGTTAAGAAAATATATGGGATATGTTCATCCTAAATTCCCACCTGTTCTTATATTTCATTTTCTTTCAATACCATCAAATACATTGAGGACTAACTGCCCTAGAAGAGAAAAAAACTGCGTTCATTTCTGGGAATTTAATAGCTCGTCAAGGGCAATACAAACAAAAATGGCACAAGTTAGTCTGTCACAAACCCTCTTCATGTATGTGTATGTCTCTGTGCTGGTTTTGGCTGGGGTAGAGTTAATTTTCTTCATAGTAGCTAGTATGGGGCTATGTTTTGGATTTCTGCTGAAAACAGTGGTGATAACACTGGGATGTTTTTGTTGTTGCTGAGCAGTGTTTACACATAGTCAAGGTCTTTTCTGCTCCTCACCCCACCCCACCAGAGAGTAGGCTGGGGGTGCACAAGAGGCTGGGGGGGGAAACAAGCCAGGCAA
>NW_008824659.1:795395-815186 GCF_000699105.1 Pygoscelis adeliae
GAGCCCTCTCTCACCAGCATCCCAGCCCCACGGCTGCTGTGCTGGGCACAGTGGAGCTGACCTTTGCTGTGCAGGTTGACACGGGCCCGCACAATGTCAGGGTCGTCTGGTCCAAGCCCCAGGATCCTCAGGGCTATGTAGTTGAGTGCTGTGCCAAACACTGTCGATTTGTCTTCCACATGCCTGTCACACGCATACACAGAGACAGCATAGCCATTAGCCAGCTATTAACATTAGCCAGACACAACCCACTGCACAGAGCTGTCTTTGTCAGGGTGAAGTGGGATGCCAGGGGTGACTGTGGAAAAGGGGAGACCCAACTAACCCAGGGAGAAACACTGCTCTGCACTACCCTGTCACACATGATGCTTTGGGATATAGCGCCACAGAAAAGGTGCAGCCAGACTTGATGCTCCAGCCATCTCTGTGGCAAAAGGTGTACCTGGAGTGCTACACAAGCAAGTCCAACCACTCAGAGGTATCACACTTGCCAAGTCCCACTCCCCAAGCTGGACGAGAGGAAACGGCCTCAAGTTGTGCCAGCGGAAGTTTAGATTGGACATGAGGAAAAATTTCTTTACTGAAAGAGTGGGTAAACATTGGAACAAGCTGCCCAGGGAAGTGGTTGAGACACCATGCCTGGAAGTATTTAAAAGACATGTAGATGAGGCGCTTAGGGACATGGTTTAGTGGGCATGGTGGTGTTGGGTCGACAGTTGGACTCGATGATCTTAGAGGTCTTTTCCAACCTTAATGATTCTATGATTCTAAGTTGGGAGGGGACACAGCTGGGACAGCTGACCCAAACTGGCCAAGGGGACACTCCATACCATATGACATCATGCTCAACGTATAAAGCTGGAGGAAGAAGAAGGAAGTAGAGGATGTTCAGAGTGATGGCATTTGTCTTCCCAAGTAACTGTTACACATGATAGAGCCCTGCTTTCCTGGAGATGGCTGAACACCTGCCTGCCAATGGAAGGAGTGAATGAATTCCTTGTTTTGCTTTCCTTGTGTGTGCAGCTTTTGCTTTACCTGTTAAACTGTCTTTATCTCAACCCACGAGTGTTCTCACTTTTACCCTTCCAATTCTCTCCCCCTTCCTGCCGGGGGAGAGTGAGCGAGTGGCTATGTGGTGCTTAGTTGCCAGCTGGGGTTAAAACAGGACCGCGTCAAATCCCAAGATTTCTGTCTCCTCACAGAGCATTGCAGTGCACTTGTTGCAAAATAACAACAATTTGCTCAGCATGAATGTCTGCATCACAGACTCCAGAAATAGCTAAACACACCTATTTGTTCATTTGCTGAGAAGTCCTATTGCATTACTGAAGCTGTTGGCATCAAGTAATAAATAGTGAAAGTTAGATTGGTGAAATCAGTATGTGATTTCAGTTATAGTAAAATTTGCAGAAAACTTTCAAATCAGACATTTTATAAGACTTCTATAATATGAACCTGTGCTACTCACATTCATGAATGTATGTTTCAATCCTGATATTTAAAAAATCTATATTTTTTCATAATGTGTTTGAATGCTCCCTGTGATGCAACTCAGAATATCGTCAGATGTGAGCAGTGCTGAAGGCATCTCTACCCCAGCAAAGCCTTCTCTGATCATATCACAGAGGCTTGCTCTGCACTGCTCCATACACATACTCCAAGTTTCCCTATGAGTAATATGCAAATTTTCTGCCTGTCTTTCTACACCTTAAAAGGCAACTAGAAAATAAACAAACAAAACCAGCTGTGTTTTGATAATTTTCTTATTTTCTCACTTTTTTTTAGACTTCTAGGTGATGGCCTGAAAACTAAAGCAATCTTCTTGCTCAACTGCTTCCACCATCACACAATTTATTTTACTGCTAGTATTGTATTTTGAACAGAAAGATTTTTAATGCTTCCAACATTAAAGAGTAAGATTCAAAAGTCTGATGTTTCTGAACCACTCTAAACACTCTGGAAAATACTTGGCTCGGCTCCTATACCCTTTTGTTTAGAGCTTTGTCAAACAGGTCTGGAAAACAGATTAACATTCAAAAAGTTTCTCTGAGGACCATTAAAAGAACAGTTCCTGGTTATTATAAAAAACCTGACCAGGTTTCTTAGACAAGAACTGAAATACGGTCTTGGTAAATGATTCTAGCAGAGCTGTAAAGTTGACCAAGCCTCCTCAGAATCAACTTATTAGTTAATATTGGAAACATAGTCTTACTCTCTCTTCTGCAATAGCCATTAGGGATGCATTACTCAAACTGTATTTTCCTTTTCCTTTGAGAAAAACAGGTGAACCACAATCTTTTGAATTAAGCATACCATTAGCAAGGCAATACTTATACCTTAATGAGAGTGTCCTGGTTTCAGCAGGCATAGAGTTAATTTCCTTCTTAGTAGCTGGTACAGTGCTGTGTTTTGGATTTAGGAGGAGAACAAAGTTGATAACACATCAATGTTTTAGTTGTTGTTGAGCAGTGCTTACACTAGTCAAGGACTTTTCAGCTTCCCATGCTCTACCGGCTGAGAAGGCTGGAGGTGCACAAGAAGCTGGGAGGGGGCACAGCCAAGACAGCTGACCCAAACTGGCCAAAGGGATATTCCATACCATGTGACGTCATGCTCAGCATATAAAGCCGGGGGAAGAAGAATGAAGGGGGGGGGGACGTTCGCAGTGATGGTTTTTGTCTTCCCAAGTAACCATTACACGTGATGGAGCCCTGCTTTCCTGGAGATGGCCGAATACCTGCCTGCCGATGGGAGGGAGTGAATGAATTCCTTGTTTTGCTTTGCTTGTGTGTGCAGCTTTTGCTTTACCTATTAAACTGTCTTTATCTCAACCCATGAGTTTTCTCACTTTCACCCTTCCAATTCTCTCCCCCATCCCACTGCGGGGGAGTGAGCGAGCGGCTGCATGGTGCTCAGTTGCCGGCTGAGGTTAAACCACAACAGAGAGGCAGGCAACTCAGCCAAGTAATGGTGCTAACTGTGCTGCCACTTCATAATAATCCCTCACCCTCACACAGGTAAGTGGAAACCAGGACTGTATAAGAGTTAAAAACAAAGCAAAGGGTTTGCAGGCTAGTAAAAGTCTGAATATGATCAATCTGTTTCAACATGCTGGAGACTCTGACCACAAATTTTGAAGGATGAAATTAGCTGATAAATGACAAAAAAGATTAGTCTGAAATATTTACTACCTATGTTGCTAACAGTCATTCCATCTATATTAATTGGCACAGCCTCTTCTGTGCCAGATGGTCTATTGCAGAGAGTGAACATTACCCTTGTGGATTTATCAAAATTATGTATTTGAGGTTTGGATGAAAGCATTTTACTTTTTTTACTAGTTGAGCACTGAGAGTTATGTTTGTCCTCTTAATGCTATTATTGCATACAGGCAATGATATGTCATCAATAAATATGCATATAAAGGTCTTGCTGGATTATAAGCAAAGACAGATATGATGGATTTTTTAAAAAATAGCTCTAAAAACTGGTGACCTATTAATGCCAGTGTTTACCTCAGCTTTCAAAAATAAATTCTGATGACCTATTGCTAAGACAGTAAACTAATTACTAGAGGTGAAAGTCACTGGTAAGTGTAATAGTTCACCATCTTCCCCAGATCTAGGTATTTTGGGGAAGAACTCAGCTAAAATAATGCCATAAGCATATAATGTTTTGGCCTAACACCAGTATAGGTGTTATAAGTTCCCCTCCACTACACATTGACTGCTTGAAGGTGAGCTGCTCCAGGGCTGAACTCATCCCCGAAGCACAGTGTTATGGCAGCTTAGCCCAGACCCCTGACTGACTCTGACCTCATCATACCGTGTCACTCATACCAAGAGCAAGTGCCCTTGGAGGAAGGTGGAAAGGAGTCTGTAATTCAACAAGAACATGTGGTAGGGAAGAAGACTGGATGGATTGCCACAAGGGTGGTTGCTACTCAAAGGGCCGAGACACCCCCAAAAGTCTAGCTTTTCAGTCAGTTATCTGATAGCAGCCATCTGGGAGTTGATAGTTCGCTAAGTTTTTAATGGTCTCATAAAAAAAAAAAAGTCAGTTTACTTGCTATTATATCTCTAAAAGCTTCCAACACAGACTTTTTATTAATCACAACATAAGAACATGGCACAGAATGTGTGAAATAAGGAGACCAAGGGCTGGAAGCTCTGTGCAGATTAAAGAGTATGATAAAAGGTGGGATCATCTGGTCTACGTACATACATACATACACTCAAAGGATATACTGGGGAGTATAAAAAGAGATAGTCACATTGGAAGTAAAGGGATGAGAAATTAAAAAGAGGGAGGAAGGTGGGTGGGAAGCAAGACAGAGAGCAGGATGCCTCCTGCCAAAGGAACTGCAGTGAACACAAACAAGAAGATAAGTGCAAAATTAAAACAAAATAAATGCTGTTTGTACAAGCAAAGTAAAAGAAAGAGGACAGAAAAAAAGGGAAAAGCGAGTGGGAAGAGATGATATGGGCATACACAGAATGGAAAGGGAGGGAAGATTTAAAGCTGAAGGGGAAATAAATAAAGGAATGGCAAAGATGTTTGTACTTGGTGCTTCTTTTTGCTCAAAATAATTTTTCTCTGGTTTAGAAAAAAATAACACCAGAAGGCCAAAATAATCAGACAAGTTGTCTAGCAAGAGTTGTCCTTTGGATGGAATATCAAATCCTGGCAATTAGACCTTGACCAGAGCCCTCTCTTCAGCAGGCCAACAGACTGCGGAGACATTCAGTATTCTCCAGTCCATCTTTATCTAAAATAAATCAATTACATTTTAGAGGCACTACCAAAGCTTGCAGGAAAAGATTTTCACTGTTCTTCCTACAGACAGCTCTGTGATTACAATTCCAGGGGGGGTTAAGCTCATTGTGAATATTTAAATAAAAGAGTCATTGAATAGCTACAACTTGCTGCTTTCTACCCTGCCTTACGCTTACCTCAGAACATTCATCTGCTGCAATAAGTGACTTAGGCTGGACGGAGGTCAGCAAAGGCAAGAAATGTGAATGAACATTAACTGCCTGCTAAACAAAGTGATGATTCATGAATAAAAAACAGGCATGATTTTAAAGGTCACTAGACCCAGTTAAACTGCATGTCTAACTCTTGTGTATCTGGCACACACAATATGAAGAACTGCCATAGGGCAATTACTTGGGTATTCATTGGCATGAATAATTCTGGTCTCGTTTAGCACATAGCCATACTAAATTACATAAAGAAAATGAGGTATGGTCTCAGATACATAGTCAGTAGTTTTATTACGCAACTTCCACCTCTTACAGAAATTCTGTCACTCTCTATACCTTTTAACCCTCTTAGGAGATATGAACTATTTCTAGAACCAAGCTCCGAAAAGATTCACATTTGCAGCCTGGGGCTTAAGGAAGGCTCTCTTTTCTGGCAAAGGCATGGGTTTGTAATTTTACAGGATGCACTCATAGGTCACTTTTGGATGGCTTTCAGCCTGGTACATTATGATGATTTTAGCATTTTATTCAGTAATGCTTTGTTATTTTAATTGAGTTATTCATTTCTTTTCCTTTTTTTTTTCTTTATTGCTGCTTTTATCTGTGGCACTTAGAATGCCAAGACAGATCGCCTCAAGAAAAATAAAAGGCATTATTATATTCTGTCTCTCTGTAACATTTGTGCTTTCAACACATAATAAATATTCAGATGTGTTTGCTGTCATTAGCTAGAATGGGAAGGCTGTCACTGAGAAAAGGAAGACCTATTTAATAACAGCAGGGCCAAGCTTCCTTTAATATTATGGAGCTAAGCAACCCGATATTTCATCAAGGTCTTTAACAAAAGCCTGACAACCTGGGGTAGGGATGTTTTTTCGTGTGTGTGCTACTGGGGTCCTTCCTTAGGATCTTTCCCAGAACTCTTAGGCACAATAGGCACATGACATTCATCCTTTCATGGGTTGTAGAATCTTACCTGTTAAAAGGCCATATACACCTCCTGGAAATTTTTGATATCTAAAACGGGTGGGGGCAGCCAAGGTCACGTCCAAGGTGGGATGCTTATTTGCACTCTACTCCACTTCTCATCTACTGGTAAGATTACAATCCCCCTTCTTCTTTAAATAAAGAAGGAGAAGCCAGTCTTGCAGTGAGGTCAGAAAAAATACTGGAGGGATTTCAAACCATGATGGCCTATTATTACTTGCTTTAGTTTTGTTCCTTTGTTTGGGGAGGTAAACAGGCATCCCAGAACCTAGCATTAGTTTGCTGGTTTACTAGATGAGTCATTTTCTCTGTCACTAGCCCCATCTGTAAAATGCAGATTTTGGTCATAATAACTGCTCCTTGAAAAAAAAATCATAAAGTGGTTTGCAAAGACAATTACATATCATTCTGTGTTAGAAATTTGTACAGCTCAAAAATTATGCAGATACATTCCAAGTCAAACACTGAGTGGTACTGTTTTTGCTAAACTTCACAGTTATTTTAAAATGTGTTGGGTTTTTTTTTCTTAATTCATGTATATGAAATATTTTATTTTGCAAATTAATTACAATGTAAAGAAATTAAATATTTTAAAATGTTAACATAGTTTCTTAGTAAATAGATACCATTCATTTATCATCCTTGAAAAATCTTTAATACTTCATGATCAGTGCTGTGTTGTCTTTTTTTCTTCATTAACAAAATATGATTCATGTTTTTCTTTTGTCTTCTGATTACCACTACTAGTTCAGGAAAGAAAGAGGGTCAAATTAATGGATATAACTTTATTGTACATGCAGCTTAATTCAACATCAAGCTCATACTCAAAAGCAAGGCTGTAAATTGAAATAGCAAGGTCAAAATGTAGTACATATTTTTGTCCATTTTCACTGATCTAAAAATTAAGCAAATTGTGTATTTATAGAAACAAACAAAAAAACCCCTTATTTTTCCCACCCTGATTCTTTTATCTTCTCTTCCCCTCTTCACCTGGCAAAATTCCTTTAGGATGCAAGATACTCTACTGCATATATTTATCTCCCTGGAGAGAGACTGAAGAAAAAACCATGTGACAGATGTTAGTCACATTGGTTAATGTACTACTGGAACACATTCAGAAACTATGGTGATGAACATGATATAAATAATCTATATAGAAGAGGATCCTGAAACCTTTCCTCTGAGAAAATGTTCATTAATTTCAATTAGACTTTTACCTGGGTAATGATTAATATGGGCTGATTTCCAGATTATAGATATTTTTAGTCTATTTTTAAATAAGCATAATACCGTCATTATGTTATTCCTAAAGTTTGCCCCCAAAAGCTTTCTATTTATTTTCTTTAAAAAAAGTGAATTTATTAAGCAAAATGTACAGGAAAAATAGCAGCATCACAGGTAATAAAAACCCTGGAAGTGATACTAGCCAACAGCTAAATTAATAGACAAAATGCTTATTATCAAGTCATACTACCTGTTGGCCGGAATGTGGTCAGCACAGTGGAATCGCTGTTCAAGGTCAGACCCAAAGGGCCGTCCAGCTGAGGATCGTCTCTCTGCTCAGTCTGGAGATACAGTGGAAGATATGGTGAGCAAAAAAATTTCTGTTGTCCCTCCACTCCTGAGTTTATGGACCTGTTTTTTCTTCCTCCTAATTTGTCTCTTCCCTAGACAGAAGAGTCTTAGCTCACCCTTTACGCTTCAGTTTTGTCCCATTTGGAAATAAATCCACATCTTTAACAATTTTTGTTGTTTTAATAATTTTGCTGATAATTTCCAATTCTACTATAACCTTTTGGATGTGGGAGAACAATGGGACAGGGGCCAGAATTGCACAGTTTTAAAGGTGATTCATGATTTATTCAACTGAGCATTATCTTGTTCTCTGTTTTGTTATATTTTTTTCCTAACAATTACTAACATTTGATTTGCTTTTTTTGTCTGCTTTGAGCATAGGACTGACATTTTCGTGGAACTAACTTGCATTATCGCAAGATCTTTCTTCTGAGTGATAATGCTTAGCTTGGAGCCCATCATTTTATATGTGAATTTGTGTTTTTTTTCCCTTGTGCATCACTTTACATTTTTCTGCACTGCATTTCATCTGCCTTTTTATTGCCCAATCAGCCTCATAAGTTTCTGCAGCAATTCTTCACAGTTAGTCTGCATTTTTCCTATTCTGAATAATTTAGTATTAACAGCAAACTTTCCCAGCTCCCTACAAAAAGCCTTTTCCAGGAGTCTTATGAAGACATTGAAAAACACAAGTCCCACCTCAGCCCCCTGTAAAATTCCATAGTGACCTCTCTGCTTGACAAGAATTAGTGTTTTACTCCTTTTCTCTTCTTCCTATCTCTTAATCAGATACTTTTATCCATGGAACGTTCCCCAGCTCTGAAATGAGCTGTGACTGCTCATTTTCTTTAAAAGGCTTGAGAGATGGCCATTGTCAAAAGTCTTTTGGAAATACAGATAGACATATAGTTGATATAATTATCAATTAAATCATCCTTATTTTCGTGTTTGATGGCTTTGTCAAAAAAATACCAAAACATCTACATCCCAGAACTTCCCTTCACAGAAGTCATGCTGATCTTTCCAAGTAACTTGTATGTATCTAGGTGTCCATTAATTCTGCTATACAGAATATACCTAATATGGAAGTCAGGCTTAGAGAATCTAGCTACCCCAATCTCCCCAGGAAGCCTCTGATATACCATCTGCTGTGGTTATGGTGACGTGCTGAAAGATTTCAAAGAATGCGGAGGAAATTCTGACTACGTTTTAAAAGAAAGACTCCGGGCATTTTCCTGCCCAAGGTGAAATTTAAATATTTATAGATAGAAATGTAGTAATAGGAATAACTCACTGAATATTTTGATCAGTATGTAAATTGCAAAAGATTATTCATATCATGACATCTTGATTCTGAACTGTTTTTGAAAGAAAGTGACCATGATTACTTTATTTTGTGCTACGCCCACTTCCCATATGCTCTCCACTTACGGTACATAATACACAAGCCAGAGCACACCTATAAGATTTGTAGTTAAAGGTTTATAGATACTGTGATTATGAAGGCCATGAAATAGGTATCTGGACACTTTACTAAGATGAGATAATCTCTGGAGAGGTACTGGTGCAGGATTTCAAGGCTGAGTGTGTGCAGTCTTAAACATCTAAGCCAGAGCTTTCACTCTGTCATTGAAAACCATGTTAAATGATTATGACCTATTTTATATCCTTCTCCAACATCCTTTGGTTTCAGAGCGAGAAGAGAAAACCATGTTCTCCATTCTGTCCCAGCATTTTAGTCTCATTAAGATACTATGATCAGACCATGATAGACCACCTATTTCCACTTAAAAGGCACAGCCTGAATGCTAAATTTCATGTAAATCCTCAGAAACATCTATTTTTCCATTACTAGCAGGGAAAAGAGATGTGTGACTTAGAAAGATCCCATTCATACAGATTTTTCTTTTTGTAAGAATTCCTATTGAGTGTGGTGACATCTTGTGGCTGGATATTTGAAATGTGCCATGTGTGCATCGAGGTGAGGTAATTACTGCATGGCATGCTGGGATCTTCAGCTCTTCTTGGAGTCTTCAGTCAAAGGCCCCGTGTTGAGGAACATCTTGAATTTGACTACACAGCATTGACTCTTTTTCTTCTTCCTGGGGTGAAATTCTTTTTTCACCTCAGATGTCATAATTTTGGGGGCAAAATGAGCACTCCCATGTACATTTATTTCCTTCAAGTCACATAGTCATTAAATCTCTGTGCCTGAGACACAGGCCAGAGCTGTGAGCGTAGTAGTAATTGCAAGAATACTGACATGTGTTTGCCAGAGTGAACTGGTATTCTTTGACTGGTTCTTGGCTTTGTTTTGTGGCCAGATGTTAGCAGAAGGAGGGAATGTTGCTCTGTTTTTTCCACAATAAACAAGGTGGAGGGATGCGCTCCAGTTCTTTGGGATTTTGTTTGTTTGCTCTTTCTAAAAAATAAATCCCCCGCAAACCCTTCTTGTCTCATCCTTTTACAGTCTAGAGATGACTTCTGTCTTTGGTGTCTTCTGGCTATTCTTTTTTTGCACATTCCTCTTTTGTGTCTGTACTGTCCTTTCCACTCTCCCCATCTTTTAAAACCTGTCTTCTTTTTTTAATTGTGGTTTTTTTCACCCTTGTTCAAAATTCTTCAGCAGAGATTTTGTTGTGCCCGTCTGCAGCACAGCAGCTGATTCCACAACAAAATTTACCGGCTTTGATACCTTCATTCTGCTGTGAGTGAAAAGGTGAGGAGGAGAGCCTGTGTGCATAGCTCAAGGGAACCTAATAAAGCTTTTCAGGATTACTGTGAAGATCATTTCCATGCTGAAGGCCCAGCAGACAGGAGGACTGCAGGTGTCTACAATGGAGAGAGTTACAGCAGGTAGCGCAGAATCGGCAGCTCTTTTGGTGTTAATAAGATGCTTCTGAGGACAAGGGGAGAGGTTCTGTGGTAGTTGCTGCCTCAGGCATAAGGACTGGCATCCACTGCGCTCAGTGTGAGAGTTAAACACAGTAAGAGAGACTCTATGTATACAATCTGTCTCCCTCTGTTTATGTTCATGATTCATCTGTGCCTACATACTCTTATGAACAGTATGCTACACTATGTTATTAAACACAAAACTGTGTACATAGCTTCTGGGATTTGTATATATGTCTCATAAGAAGAAAAGAAGGGTTTCAGTGAAACCCTGCCCATATGGTGGGTCAGCATGCATTAGTCTCCATTTTTCTGATGTGCCTGTTCTGAAGAACCATTCAGAGAAATTATCTAGCCAGCACTACAGGAAATTTCCAAGCAGGAGAGGATATATACACATGTTTCATAAAGATTTGATGAAGCTTTCAAAAAGGCGGTATATCAGACACTAGAAGAAAGGCAGTATGATCAAAATATGCTGTAGGTTCAGCATATTCTCAGTACAAGTGGAAAGCTTACAGATATCAACTCATAAAGGATATTTATTAGGGATAATGGAAGTGGAAGATAATTTAGTGACCTGAGAATGTTAATCTTTTTAGGCAATAATGAATTATTATGACTAAAAAGAAGAAAAACCTCAATGCTTTCAGGAGATTTCCCAACTCAAATCTAGTAGTTACAATGTCAGAAATTATTTGAGAAATTAAGAGATCAAGTTGTTTGTGAGATCAACACAAGGATGAAAAAATGGGCCTTGGAATAAACATACACATCCCAGCAAAATTGTTATAACTCTTGAGACACTAAGCTTCGGTGCTTTCATTGCTGATTGATTGTATGATTAAGAACAAGCCTGTCTAACAGGAAAATAGAGTAAAGTGAGAGGCAGATAGAAAACCCAGTCCAGATCAATTCCCTTGAATTGTTCTCTACAGCAAATACTACTCTTTTTTTCCTGGACTTTGTGATTAAGAACAAATTTGAAAATAAGGTATTTATTTTCTTTTATTTTATATCTGTATGGCTGTCAGGAGATTTAATCTGCACCCCTGTATGATCACAAATAAATGTTATCCTCATTTCAAGGACTTTCCCAAGATCCATAAATAAAATACATTCCTTTAATGATGTTTTAATAAGGTTCATGTGGGATTGAAGTAATGCTTAGGCTTTGCAGAAGCCTTTATGCTGGAAAATGAACTGTATGAGCACAGAAACTATAGTTCTGAAAGTACATTTGTAGGCTCATCTGCTTAACTGCTATATTAAAGTTGCTATATTAAACCTTTTATCAGCTCTTTATAAACTTTATTATCAACTAAAAATGTCTACTTCATTTGTAACTCACAAACTGTAAGAAAAGAATAAAATGTACTTTTCCCTTTCCTTGCCAATATTTCATTGAGTACTTTTCATTTTATTTCCTAAACTCTTTAAGAATTGTGCATTTATTTAAAACACATCATATACTTATTAATATTCACTTCAAGGATTTAAAACGTATTTTTGGAAGTCATCAATCTAAAAAGAATAGCAATTGAAAATTCCAGCACAACCTCCAGAAATTCATATTACTGTGAATATTTACCCTGAGGCCATGCATGCTGGAGTGAAACCAGTCACAACAATCCAAGTTGTGTCACACCTGGTGAGCTTTTCCTCATTGTGATCCTGTAGCACTGATGAAAGATAGTTTTATGAACATTTTTCTGCTGTTTTATAACCACCCCCATTTAAGGAAGTCTTGGCTCTTCCTACACTTACAACACTGATAAGTGTAAGTGCTACCTTTGTTCAAACAGAGAGTTTTGGCCACACTATTCAGAATATTCCTTTCTATTCTGTGAATGAAATCCTAATCTGTTTCTGTTTCCACAAAATACCAGTAATTTTTGTTCTGCTCTAACTGATGGGATCTGGTGTCATCAAAGCCAAAGTTTCAAGGTGGTCATGCCTGTACCTTCTACATCTAGTGAGTCCTCTGTAAGATCTAAATATTTTAAAACCCTCAAAGGACATATTTTCTTTAAATAAAAAGCAAGAATTTAGTTATTCAAGAAGAGAAGACTCAAGCAAGGAAAATTTGCTTGTAGACATCCTTTTTCCATTGTCCTTGCTTTTCCCTACTCAATCACATTCTGAGTAACATCAATCTCAGACCCTTCTAGACCCTAGGCATCTTTCAAGAAAGATGCCTTCTGAAGTCTTTTTGCTACCTGCTCTCCACTGTAGTTATATAGTGTCCTTTAATGAGTTTCAAGCTTTTACTTGTGACTGTCTCAGCCATACCCCACTGTTTCCGAGACCCTCTGCCTTGAGTATGCTCAGTAACTCCTTCAAGGAAGGAAAAGTCTCCCTTCTCCTCCCAGCAGACTTTTTGTACCCAGCTGCTTTATTAAGGGAACATAAACGTAACTCTAAATGCACAATAAAGCAGATGCCACCTGGCACTATCACAAAAAAATAGAAGATACTTTCCTTTGCTGGTTATCAGCCATGAAACAAAGCAGGATGCAATTAGTATCTGGGAAGCCTTTGAGCACACAGTGCATATAGTTGTCAGCATGTGTGCCAATACAGATTGAATAAGGAAGGATCTTTGTAACCCTCTTGTCTTTCAGAAGTGCTCTGAGCTTCCCTTGCACTCTGGGCAGTCTGCTGGGTGTCAGTGCAACCTGATTTACTAAGAACACTAGTGAGACACGCTGAAAGAAATCAGTTTCCAAGCACAAGACATTTTTTAGAGGTGCTATTTTCAAACCTTCACAGCTCAGCCAAATCAAACCCAATTTTCCCTGGAACACTTGAATGCACTACTTCTCAATAAGGAATAAGTATCTGCCAATTTCTAATTTTCTAGGTTCAGCTGATTCATCAGTACAGTTCTTCACCAAGTAGTCATAAGACAGTTTATAACAGAAGAAGTCAGTTTTAGTCTTCTTATATTCCAGAAGACCGAACAGTATTAATCCAAACACTGCAGAAAAATAAACAAATTGCAGGTTTAGACTAGGCTTGGGAAATTTTAATCTTCAAGGCAAACATTTCAGAAGAGTATGAATGGGCGAAAATAACAATTTTAGAAGGCAATATTTAGGAATCTACTGTTAGAATATCAGCTGTAAGAAACATTAATTAGTCTGAAAACCAGTAACTTCAGTCAAACTATCTTTTCTTGACACTTTAAATTGTATTGAAATGTTAATAATCACAAGATTTGAAGTGATTTTCTGAGTAAAGGGTTTACAAAGGATTCATTGCAGCAATTCTACAAATATAAAACAATTGTTTATGCATTTCAATTCATAACCCTGAAGTTATTAGTCATAAATATTACTCCACATTGGTACATCAAAGTGATATGTTTGTCTGCCTAACAATACATTTAATAATTAAGACTGACTGTCAAAGCAAAAAGAAATTTTGTTTCTTGATGAAGATTCCTACAAGTGAGAATATTAGTGTAAGAAATCATGTCCTCAGATTTGCCCGAGTATGCCCTGGCTCAACTGCCTTTCCTTTGGAAAATCAGGATAAAAAGAAAAGTAAGTTGTGGTGGGTTGACCTTGGCCAGCTGCCAGAGATCCACTTCTCTCTCACTCCCCCTTCTCAGTCAGGGTGGGGGAGAAAATAAGATGGAAAAGCTCATGGGTCAAGATAAAAACAGGGAGATCACTTATCAATTGTCATCATAGACTTAACTTGGGTAAAATTAATTTATTTCATTGACAATTAAAATACATTTGGATAGTGAGAAACAAAGATAAATTAAAACACCTTTCCCCCCACCCTTTTTCCCAGGCTCAGTTTTACTCCTTCATTCCCAACTCCTCTACCTCCACCTTCCCCCATTGCACAGCACATGGTGGATGGCAAATGGGGGGTTGTGGTCAATCCATAACAGTTTCTTTCTGCTTCTCCCTCCTCACACTTCTCACCTGCTCCAGCATGGGTTCTTTCCACAGGCTGCAGTCCTTGAGGATAACCTGCTCCATTGTGTGTCCTCCCCAGGCCACAGTTCCAGTCAGGAGAACCTGCTCCAGCATAGGTTCTCCACAGGCTGCAGATTCCTTCAGGGCATAGACATCTGCTTCTGTGTGGTCCTCTCCACAGGCTGCAAGGAATACCAGCTCCATCACAGTCTTTTTCACAGGCTGCAGGGGAATATCTGCTCTGATGCATGAGCACCTTCTCCCCCTTCATCTCCTTCTTGACCTTGGTGTTTGCAGGGCTGTTTCTTACACTTTTTTTCACCTCACACCTCACTGACATGTAGCATTTTATCCTTTCTTAAATACCTTTTCACAGAGGCACCACCAGCATTGCTGATGGGCTCAGCTGTGTCCTGCAGTGCATCTGTTGGAGCTGATTGAAAGTGGCTGTGTCCAACATGGGAGCAGGCCCTGGCCTCTTCTCACAGAGGCCACCTCTGTAGCCTCCCCACTACCAAAACCTTGCCACAGACATCCCATAAAGAAACAAAAGCAGCAGCACATCTCATTACAAAGGTGGGGTCCTAGCACTGAAGAAAACCAGACTAGAGCAGTCTCTGTCCTGCTTCTGGTTCTGGACCCTGTACCCTTCTTGAGTAGCCTTAGGCCATGTGCTATCTACTCTCCTAGCACCTAAATTCTCTATTCTTGAAGGAGTATAAGGTACTCAGATACTATGACAAATATAATATAGACAATGTGACTAGCAAAGTGAGATAAATCCATCCTGGTAAAGTCCATACTAGGGAATATTAAATAAGAAAATATTTCCTTTAATCGACAAGCTATTATTTTTAGACTTTCCTGGAAAGAACAGCCATTTTTTAGAGTGTGTATTTCCCATCTCCTTGGTGACTACAGGTAGGAGAGATCTGTGCTCTGAATTTGTTTTATGACCACCCTTCATGTCAAACTGCTCAGAACTAACATTGAAAATACTAGCAAATAATTTTTTTCTCAAGCATGGAGTCTTGACATGAATTTAGAGTTGCTTAGAGAAATATCCCTCTCCCATTCAAATAGCTTAATAAAAATTATCTAGAAATAAACTTGCAATATTAAAAAAAGGAAGGATAGAAAGTCTGACATCAAAAGAGGTTAAGAAAGGAAAAGTTAGTTATTGTCTGAAAGAAAATTCAATTTTCAAGCAGTTTCTGGACATGTGTGATTATGTTTTAAGGAAAACAATAGGCATTCTGTAATTTCCTCTGGCACAATAAGGAAAGGAAACAGGTCTATCTCCACATATAGGAGACACAAAACACTACCTCATTCTGTTTAAATCTGCAACGAAGTAGAAATAACCTCACAGAATGACAACTGAATTACATCCATTGGATGCAAACAACTAATTGGTGCCAGAAAGATCTAAGAATGTTTCAAGGAAGCTAAGGACATGCATGTAAGCAGCCTACAGAATGAACTTTTCTCCTCTTGCTATGCATGTCATCACTAGCCTTACATATGTTCTGTCTGGGAATAGAAATGTCTTCCTCCTAGTTGCTGTAAGAACGATGTTGGAACTCACCTTTCTCCTGAGATTCAGGAAATGATAATGAATGCTTTCTGCTTGCTCTGAGGGACTCGTGTTTGAAGCAAGAGACAAGAGAGCTTTGAAAACTGTCCCCAACTCAGTACTATTGATATCTGGCCTGGTAGCAGTGAAGGCAGTCTTTCTGTGACTGGATCAACTATCTTGGCATGGATTTTTGCCTTTGTGCCAGCTGGGAGCCACATTTCACTGTGCCTTGCACTTCATCTACACACTGGCAGAAGCCAGATTTCCCTGCAGGCTGCTTAACCATCTTGGCATGGCTCTTGTCCAAATGCTGGCTAGGAGCTGGTTCCTCTGTGGCCTTCTCAATTCTCTTGGCATGAACATTGCTCAGACACCAACTGAGAGCTCAGTTCCTGAAGCCTGCTGTTTCCATCTGCTAATTCTGAGTGGCAACAAAAAGAGAGGGGCTATCCTTCAAACCACCTCGGATTTTTTTTTCCTCTGGAAGTTTCTGAGGGGGAAAAAAAAAATCAGAGATAAAGAAACACTAGGTTAAACATTCTGTGAAACCTCTGTTCCAAAAAGAAATTGGAAGTCCAGCCTCTGTGTGTCTGGGTCAGTTCCACCTGGGTAATCAAGCTACAGCTGGCTGTAATTAATCTGCAAAGAAATGAAGGACTGGCTTGTGGGATGCTTTGCTTCATCTACTTAGTATAGAAAATCCACAGTGATTTCCGTATGATATGCTTCTTACTTACAGATGAATTCTAGGCTCTTGCTCTTCAACCCTGATCTCTGCATCTCTTTTCTTTAATCCTTTTTGTAATTGCTGATTGGTTTGCCTGACTTTAGGATTGTCTACAGGCTTTATGATTTTCCCAGGTTCAGCTTCACTTCACATTCTTTTCTTAGTCTTCAGTTGAATAACATTCTTGGATTCTTGACTATATTGCAGATTTATTTTCCAGACTAGTGGAAAAATATTTCCTTTTTTGGTTCACTATAAATAGGTCTGTCTGGTTTTCACTCAGCCTGAGTAAAGTGCTGAGTGCAAATGTCCCTGTCTTAAGCTACATTTCCATGAAGGGATATTGTCTGGATACCTAGAAATCTGGAAGTCTCTTCCTGACAAATGGCGTTAAGTCTAGATTCTGAGTGAAGATCTATCTCTATTTGTATGGAGATGGGGAATGTTTATCTCCTACAAACCAAGACAAGATAAGGCTGAGGGCATTCACTCCTCCTGCAGCTTAATGCACCAATGTATCTCTAGTTCTGCTAATCCCAAATGATGAAAAGTCTTGAGTCAGACATGAGAAATTGTGACACTTCTAAAAACTTATGACTATTAAGCATTTATAAAAACTGCAAACCTCAATGTCCTTGACATTTGGGAGGTGGAGATGGGAGGAAGAAATGTAAAGAGAATGCTTATTACTGGGAATTATTTAGTGGAGCAAACAGCTTTACAACCTCTTTACTGGAGAAGTTAGTAGGCAGATTTGAACATTAATACCCCTCCTTTGACAAATGTCTTCATATTTTCCTTAACTTCCTTACTTGTCTTTATGCTAACTTTGAGTAAGCACTTTGAAAATGTCTGAAGAGTAAAAGGAAGACACCAGACAACTTTAACCTCTAAAAATTTTATATTCCCTTGGTAAACTGGTTAGGTCACAATAGTCCTTGCCCACTGCTTGGATTGTATAGTCGGAGGATACTACTCTGCCTATTACTCATTTTACAATCAAATAACTTGCTAATAACTTTTAATGTATGCATAAAAACTTGTGCTAAAAACATGATCTGAATGACAGTCATCTGTGGGCAAATAGTCACTTCCAAATGTACTTACAGTCACTGGGCCCACAGGTGAGGTGAGTTCCTGACTTTTTTTGTAGTCTTAATTTGCATGCTGCTACTTTAAAATACACTCTGGGCAATTAACTGCAGTAAAAAGGCATGGTGAGAGAGAGGAGATTTCATGTCAGTTATAAGGGGAGACAATTTTGCGCAGTCACAGAATCACAGAATGGTTGAGCTTGGCAGGGACCTCTGGGGATCATCTTGTCCAAGTTCCTTCTCAAGCAGGGCCACCTAGAGACAGTTGCCCGGGACTGTGTTTGCCTTCTTTGCAGCAAAGGCACGTTGCTGACTCATGTTCAACTTTGTGTCCACCAGGACCTCCAGGTCCGTTTCTGCTAAGCTGCTTTCCAGCTGGGTGGCCCCCAGCATGTACTGGTGCATGGGGTTATTCTTCCCCAGGTGCAGGACTTTGCACTTCCCCTTGTTGAGCTGCATAAAGTTCCTGTTGGCCCATTTCTGCAGCCTGTCAGGATCCCTCTGGATGGTAACATGACCCTCTGGTGTATCAGCCACTCCTCCCACTTTAGTGGTGTCTGCACACTTGCTGAGGGTGTACTCTCTCCTGTCATGCAGATCATTAATGGAGATGTTAAACAAGACTGTGTCAATCTGTAAATATTTAATACTTTACTGTTATGTTTAAAACTTAAGAAATATGTCTTCTGGCATTGGAGTTATGTTGTAATAATATTAATGATATATAAATAGATAGAGGTTCATGCTAAAAGCTTTTTAACCACAACTGTATATAAAATATAGTTGAAAAAAATAAATAAAACTGTCCCTGGTATTTCACCACTTTACCTGATTTGTAGAAGTGTAGTTTCAATCTGTCTTAAACAAACTTTCAAAAAATTAAAATGCAATAATTTTGAAATGCAATTGTAAATGCAAAATGACTAGAGGTATTTTTAGAATTTGGATTATTTGGATCCATTATCTAGGTGACTTATTTGATATGCATGCAATAGGAAAAAGTGAATTCCATAAGATGTAGGCATGCTCTGAAAAACAACCATGTGAATATGCTCCTTCTTACTCCATATCTTTATTTTCTTGGAGTATATCTTGCATACTTGGAGTATATATCCCAAAATTACTACTTACTACTGCCAGGGCTCTAGAACTAACACAACTCTGTCAGAATTGACTGTTTTTTTCCTCACTGGTGTTCACATACTGCTGGCAGAGTTGTTAATATTCTACTTAGTATTTCAAGGCATGTAATTTTTTTTTATATGCATTCATGGCAGCCCACAGGAAGGAAAAGCATTTCCATTGTATAACTAAAAATGTAATTTGATGACCATGGGCTTGCACAGATGTAAATGAAGGTAGTAATCAGTCTGAAGAAACTTTGTTACTGGCAGTGGTACACAACTGAGAAAGAATTCAGTTTTGTTTTCAGAATCCATATTGGTTTTACAGAGTTGAAATAAAGAGGAAAAAATATTTTTACTGTTATTCTGATCTAATTTGCCCTGAGACTTAAAACATAGAAACATTTCCTGTATCCCAACACACTTCTACAATAAACTAGTATTGACCTTAATGGATTTCCGTAGAAGAATAATTTGAAAATGTCATAGAATCATAGAATAGCTTGGGGTGGAAGGAACCTTTAAAAGTCATCTAGTCCAACCCCCCTCCGATGGCCAGGGACACCTTCCACTAGACTAGGTTGCTCAGAGCCCCATCCAACCTGACCTTGAATGTTTACAGAAGTGGGGCATCCACCATTTCTCTGGGCAACCTGTTCCTGTCCTTCACCACACTCAGCATAAAAAAATTCTTCTTTATATCTAGTCTATATCTACCTCCCCTTAGTTTAGAATCAGAATCATTAAGCTTGGAAAAGACCTCTAAGATCATCGAGTCGAACTGTTGACCCAACACCACCATGCCCACTAAACCATGTCCCTAAGCGCCTCATCTACACGTCTTTTAAATACGTCCAGGGATGGTGACTCAACCACTTCCCTGGGCAGCC
>NW_008824659.1:819641-830904 GCF_000699105.1 Pygoscelis adeliae
GCTTGGGTGGTGAGGCTTGAGCACTTGCCGGTGAAGACCGAGGCAAAAAAGTCATCGAGTACCTCCGCCTTCTCCGTATCGCGGGTAATCAGGTCTCCCATTTTGTTCCGGAGAGGGCCCACATTTTCCCTCATCTTCCTTTTATCCCCAACGTACCTATAGAATCTTTTCTTGTTGCCCTTGACGTCCCTGGTCAGATTTAATTCTATCAGGGCTTTAGCTTTCCTAACCTGAGCCCTGGTTACTCAGACAATTTCTCTGTATTCCTCCCAGGCTACCTGTCCTTGCTTCCACCCTCTGCAGGCTTCCTTTTTGTGTTTGTGTTTGTCCAGGAGCTCCTTGTTCATCCATGCAGGCCTCCTGGTGTTTTTGCCTGAGTTCCTCTTTGTTGGGATGCATCACTCCTGAGCTTGGAGGAGGTGATCGTTGACTATTAGCCAGCTTTCTTGGGCCCCTCTTCCCTCCAGGGCTTTGTCCCATGGCACTCTGCCAAGCAGATCCCTGAAGAGGCCAATGTCCGCTCTCCTGAAGTCCACGGTAGTGAGCTTGCTGTGCGCCCTCCTCGGTGCCCTAAGGATCTTGAACTCCACCATTTCATGGTCACTGCAGCCATGTCATCGGAATAGGGGTGAAAACTGATTTTCTGAATTTCTTACAATGGCCAGTTTATGTTTATTTAACTACAAGGGCAGTAACTACTCTAGCTTCCTTCTCGACACAGTTAGGAACCCTGATAAAGTTGAAATAGTTTACAACAAAAATCGTCCCCAAAAGAAACCCAAACCCCAAAACAGAACAGAACGGAACAGAAAACAAAACCAAAAACCAACCAAAAAAAAAAGTCCTTTCCCAGGTTGTATTATTTTTACTAAATATCTCTTGCAGGGCTACAAGAGGAGCACTTGGACAAAACACATCATTTTATTTCTGCTCCTACAGTGCTGCTTTGCCACTCTTGTCTTCCAGTTCCCTATGTGTCAGCCTCTGCGGAATGTGGGTTTATTAACATTGCGACAGAGACAGGTCAAAACAGCTTGCCCTTGTTTTAATGGATTCCTTCCAGACACATTTTCACAGGTTTTCTAAAATACTAAATTGTATCATAATTCTGATAAATTCTGAAGTCATGATAGTTTTAAAGTGTAAAGATTTGTGTAAAAGCATCTAACATGCACTGTAAAAACTGGCAAAAGTAGTACTTTGAAGAAAAAAATAGGTCATGTTATCCTAAAATGAGATTTTTAAAAGCTAAAACTAGCTTCTGACTTCTGGGATAGTTATATTCTGACATATATTCAGCATTTAAGTACACTACATACAGTGTACACTGAAAACAAAACAGTGCACTGAAAACAAAATAGAAATAGTACTTTTTGGCTGTCATTAAGGATTATTGATTCTAATTTTTAAAGCACTGGACTGTCATGGCAGCACTGGTATATTTTGCAATGTATAAACATAAAGAAGGAAACATCTGTAGAAAGAATTTATCTCTTTTTTTTGTTGTTTTTCCCAAATCCATAGCAAAACAGAAAGAAAGGAAAAAGAAAGAATTCCTGGTTAAGCTACAGAGGCTTTCGCTATGTGTTTTGAAAAAGCATCTTTCTGAGTTCTTGTAAACTTGTAGAGATCATCCCCACCAACAAGGAGAGGTCTGAACCCCTGTCCCCACCGATGGAGAGGGGGCTGTAACATGCAATGCTTGGAGGAGCCAGGACAGAGGAACAGGAGACCAGACCAGGAAAAGCGCTCTGAAGGCATGGAGGGTGCAGCCAGCAGATTTTAAGTGTGAACTACATGCCTATTTTCAGGACACTGCCAAAATATATTGTCTTGGACATTACCAAAGACAAATAAACCCATCTTCCTATACAAGGCAGCACTAGAGACAGTTTGACTGAAACAACCCTTGAAGTCACAGCCATTGGCAAACCATAATGGGGTGGGATGTGGCAGACAGCCTTTCTCCAGCACATCCCACCGTCTTCCCTGGGGCTGTCTCCCAGGCACCTTGCTGCTGTGCCTGGCTTGGCAGTGGGGTCTCTCACTCTCCCACCTTCCCCCAGCCTGCCTGAGCTCCCATCTCAATATAGGGGCAGTATGCAGGAGTGAAGTTCTTGCTTGTGCCTCGGGTGAGCCTGCCTGTGGCTGGGCTGCCAGGAGACATGTTAAGAAGAACATAGTGTTAGTATGAAAACCACAGGTGTGAGGACCTCAACTCTTTTTCCCGATATATCGTTGAGGTACTTTTGATGCAGTATGTGCCATCTGCAGTTAGAAAGCCTCTGTTTACATATCATCGAAGATAGCTTAGAGCTGGATAATTTTCTTTCTTTGATTAATAAGGTTTATTAATTTTTTGACTAATTTTTTTCAAGGGAAAAAGAAAGATTTCCCATATTTAAGAGTGCATATTTTTTTACTTCTCAGTGGTAATTGCACCAGTTTTAATTGCTCAATGTTTTGACTAGGTAAAACTCATTTCTTTCAGTCTCTCTTGTCTTGTTAAAATATTAACTTTTGAGGACTTAGGGAACCTCTCACAGATCATTTCCCTAACACCTAGTGCTGGGATGGACCACGCTAAAACTGATTTATCTTTATGCTGCTATAAATCAAATAGCAAATGCAATTTAATGTTAAATTTTTAATCTTTTTAAAACACTTGTGAACCAGCCAACTAAGGCTAGCCAGAAACACCTAAACAATCATTCATTCTTCTTTCATTTATTCCATTTTCCAATCCAACAATACCTAAAGAGGAAGGAAGCAATATATTTATAGCTGTACAAAAAGATGGCTACTAGGAACCATTGAATGTTTAGATGGAATGTCTCTTTCCAGCATCAGTGTTTTACAAGGTATTAAAAATTATTGTTACTGCTATTGTAAATAAATACTGAAATATAGAAATCGTAAAAATACAATGCTTATAAAAAAACATGGACAACACAGATGGCTTTTATTTCCTTTGTTTTTTCATACCTTCCTACAAAACTATGTCATGAATTAAATATAAACATATACTGTGGGAAAATAAATACATCATTGTTTTCTAGGAGGACATCTGTCCCTTTTAATATTTCTACCACTTTTTAGCAATCCAATCTTATGCCTAGACCTTTTTAATTAATAGAGATTAATTAGATTTTTTTAGCACTTTTTACTTCTTATTGATTTTCAAAGTATTTATTCACTACTTTTCTGACTGAGTATAAAAATTTAATGAAAATTCATCTGCCTTTAATCTTTATTTTACCTTCTAGTAGAGGGAAAAAACAATTGGAACTATTAAAAAAAAGTTGAGTGTGAGTAGAAAAGACCCCCTGTGGAACGCCTGTGCCAAGAAAATATTTCTGTGTCAGTAAAATATTTAAAATCCCATTAGGCCTCAAGCCCTTAAATGAGATTTACGTTTCACAAAGACCTTTCCAGGTTCTTAGGAGGGGGTGATCTCCAAATATATATAGCTAGTGTCAGGTTAAGTTCTTAAGGACTGATTTTTCAAACAGGCTGCTAGGAATGTCTTCAATGACATTCAGCAAATGTTTGTTAAGTAGATCCTTCAGATTCAGATCTAGCAATAAACTTTTTATACATGGTCCTCAGTGCCCCACGGGAATTCTTTGTGAGGTCGGAGTCTTAACCAAAGTTATTTGAATTCTTTTAAATTATATATATTAGGTAGTAACTTGAAAACCCAACTACTTAAAGTGAATGCT
This sequence comes from Pygoscelis adeliae, assembly GCF_000699105.1. NCBI lineage: Eukaryota > Metazoa > Chordata > Aves > Sphenisciformes > Spheniscidae > Pygoscelis > Pygoscelis adeliae. Next base: position 823,364 of record NW_008824659.1, read on the forward strand.
GTCAATTTTTATCTTAAATAATAGCCTGACAATGATGTTCACATAGTTGTTTTGCAACAAGTATTATATTAAAGCTGTGAACTGTTCTTCACAAAGTCACATTTCATTTTAATGTGAGGCTCTTACTGTGTGCAGAATTGTTTGTTCACACTCTATTTAGTTCCATAGTAATTGTAATAAACTAATTTCACTGTCAGAACAGTCCAAGGTATCCATAGCTGTGCCCTATGGAATAAAATTTTCCAATCCAAAGGGGCAAGACCAGAGTTAAAAAAGATTCTAATTAAATCTAGATCAAGTCTAGATCTAGTCCTTCCCAAGTTAACAATAACATTTTCAATTTGAATTGAAAGAATATTTAAAATTATCTTCCTATCCACTAATACTATTACTATGTTTGCATCTATATTTTTACACTGAAAAGAAGTGCAGATTTCAGGATATTTTCACTGAGATGGCTAGCTTGCTAAGGTTGATAAAAGAAGATATTTGAGTGATGTACAGAGTTGACATTTAGAAAGATTTTTTTATAATTATACGGCATTTTTATTAAAAAAACAAAACCAAAGGAAACATTGTGATAGGCCTCGCTATATCTTGGGTTAGTATGCATGATCATGTGCAGACTTTAACTGAACCATAACTGAAGTAGGCCCCATAAAAGCTGAAACCAGCAGATGTACACAGAACTGTGCTGGCAGAGTTGGAGGATGGTGCAAGATGAACAGTCCTATAAAATAATGAAGGTAAAGAAGGAAGAAGTTTGCTGAGTTCAATATGGACCAGTGCCCTATGATACAGGTGGAATATAGAGATACAGATCAGGAAATCTAATATTTAATTAGTTTGACTACTTTATAAAAAACCTTTAGAAACCTTCTAAGATGTGCATTAGTGTAGAAAAGTCTGCACAGCATTGTGTTAATAGCCTGCTATTGGTACAGATGTTTCAATATTTTGTCTGTTAGATGATGAATTTGTGTGGGTCATGCCACGTAGACAACCAGCTTAGCCCACTATTTACCGTTGAACCAAGTCTGTTTCTTTTCTTTTGTCTGTTCTGTTAATGAGATAAGAATAGCGTTGGAGTCCCTAGCCAGTGGATGCACTGTTCCCAAGATCTATGAAATTGCAGTACTTGCAGAAATAATGCCCTAAGCAACAGATATATTACAGTGTTCAACATTTTCATTAGTGATGTGTATAAATAATTTTAACAAATAAAATAAAGGAAATGACTGGAGAAAATTATCATAATTCCAAGTGCACTTGAAATACTAGAAAAATAGTCTAAAATAAATGAAAAATTAATAAAGATACCTATAGAGATGTAGAACTTGCAAAAATTTTCAAAGCATGAGAAAAAACAGATTTTTCCTCTTTTTGGATTTTTGAGGGTATTTCTAAAAAAAATGAAATGTTTGCATTATTTGCCTCTAATGATTTTTGAACATTATTTACTATTTAATAAATTTATCATATAAAAATACATGTATATATACACATGTATATGTATATATATATTTATATATAAGTGTAAATTATTTACTTTTGGAAAATTACAGTTATGGTCAGTATTAGGGATGAAGCTGTTCTGTATGCAAGATGAAACAATTACTGTAACAGTGTTAGAAAGTTACAGGTCAGAACCTGATGTGGCCTCAAGACTTGGTTTTATGAATCCATACTGTCTTTGCAGTCAGACCAAGGTTCAGAAGTAGTACTGTAAACTGAGATCTCAATAACTGATGTATCAGTATAAATAAAAAAAAAAATCTTTTTTGTAGAAAGATGCTTGCAAAATTAACAGTACATTCTTATGCATTTGCAATAATGTATGGAGTTAACATATCCCATTATTGGCCTTGGTTATTCAAGAAAAGTAATTGCCTAATTTTCATGTGAAATTACTTTATTTCTAATAAGTAAAGAAAGCATTCTGATGAACTGAGTTGCATCACTAATGTAATTTTAAACAGTTTTCTCAAAAATATCTGCTCCGAAATTTCAGAGGTCCCTTTTCCTGCTCTTCAGTCAAAATGACAATAGCTCCCCTCTACCAGGGAAGGGGATGGGAAGTACTTGGCTGCAGGTATAAGCATTCACTCTCCTGCTCTGGAAGATGCCATTATTTAAAGTAGTTAATGTTCCCTGTTTTTTTTTTTACACACCACTTTCTACCAGCCCATCACTGCTTTTGTGGTTCTGGACCACAAATCCTGAACAGGCTGATTCTGGAAGAAATCTGAGTGAGGGGATGGTAGAGAAGAGCAGGTGTAATTACAGAATTGTGATGTTTAGTTGTGGTGGTTTTTTTTTTTTTTAATGTTGATTTTAGCTGTCTTACAGAATAACATGAAAGGATCTAGGTGTATAATTCTTAGTTATCCTAAAGCCCTCTTGTGTATGGCTCTGATACCCACATTGGTCTTAATTAACCCATTGAGAAACAAAAATAATAAAGTTACTTAATGTGTGTTGTATACACATAATGATGTGTACAGAAAAAAAATAACACTCCCTATTCATGAGACTCCTTTCCACTTTAGATTTCATTTCCTGGCTTTCAGTTTTTGATTAGTCTCAGTTTAGTACCCTGTTCTATGTCAAGAGAGTTGACTAACTGCTCCTCTAATTTCATGTCAGTCCCATAACTTGAGTCTACACTGTGCTTATTTCATTCAATTATCTATGTCCATTTCTTGGTTAAGAAAGCTCTCCTTAGCCTTATGATTTCTGTTCTGTGCTCATTAAAATTTGTGCTTATCTTATGCAGGCACATATACTATAGCAGACAGACAGTCAAGTTCCAGTCCCAGATCTGGAACGTTCTCCTTGCTCTCCTTCATGCCTGGAGATTGACAGAAGCTGTTGCCCAATGCATTGAAGAATTTTTTCTTTAGAGCTCCTTGTTAGAAGTGCCATCCTGCACATCAGCAGAGGGTTAAGCATAAAACCAGAATATTTCTTCTATCAAACCTTATTTAAAAAAAAAAAAAAAGTTGTTGAGCCTCTGCATTATAAAGAAATGCATTCTAAATAATACAGTAAGAAGCTATTCAATTCTTATAATGATGTGTCTGTGTCATCTTTTAAACTCGAATCCACTGAATATATTTTGAGCTCTGATGTATGTGTTTTTCTTATTTCTGTCTTTTGAACACCTCTCAAGAAAACGTACAAAAGATGTATCATGGCACAGAGACCTTGAATTCAACAGAACTAAAGTACACTTTTAACATAGTTGATGCTGATGCCTATGAGCTAAAAAAGGAGTTATGTAATGGATAACAAATAAAGGGAACAAGAACGAGGGAAGGACTGTGAGCAGTCTTTAGGAAAGTGAAACTAAGTGTCATAAACTTTCATTTAGAAAAGATTTCTTCTATTAAATATAATTATTTTTCCTTCAAGTTTTGATGAAGATGAGGTTGCTAGGAAACTCATTCTGTTTTCAGCTGTGCCTGTGTAAATATGGTGTAACTGATTTACACTGATGAAAGCTCCTGGACTGAAATAAGAACAGCTATGGAGTAGTTTTGATGTTTGTTCACGACTAACATAAGGAAACACGTTGTTACAAAAGAGACAAAACTCAATGACCAGTTGTTGCCTCCTGGCCTCTGGGCAACCTCTGGTACAAGCCATGAGAAACTGGATTTATGCCATTCTTGTAAATCCCTGATTCCTTTCCAGTAGAGCTGCATGAAATTCTTGGCAATGAAACACACCTCCAATACTTGCATAATATCGCTCAAGATTGCCTTGGAACCATGAATCCATGTTTATGGCTCTTATGGATTGAATTCATCTGCCATTAATATTAGGAGAGAAATGATTATTCTCTATGTTGCAGGTTCTAAAGGGGTGATGGTAAATATTATAGCTGTTCTTACACCTACACTGCCTTTGGTAACAGTACCTGAGTACATGTTTATTTTTATGGGTCAGTGGACATATACTGCTTGTATAAATGCTACTGTGACTGTAATACTCACTATGTATATCCATGCAGCATATTAGCATGAACTCACTGGGTAATGATAACTACCTCGCACCTTTTGTATCTTAACACCACGGGCCATACCAAATGTGTGGCCAACATACCTTCGCACACACCCTAGGACCTATCCCAGCATATTTGTATAAAAAATTCCTGCACAACTATGCTGTATATTACTGCACAAGGGACATCAAATTAGGTCTGTAAGCCGATTTCGTCCATCCAGACCTATCACAAGAAATAAATAAAGACTGAAGCAATATGCTGATTTCTGTTATACCATTGACGATGGAAATAGAGACTATCCTGATAGCAAAGCTGTTTCTGTCTTCCCCTCAGTAGATGCACTAGATCAGAGCTTTGGACTAGGCCAGTCTCCCCTTAGCTGATCAGGGAAAACCAGCATTGACTGATTGCTATAGAGTGTCTTCCTCATCTGGTGTGAAAAGAGATGCATGAGAAGAATCATCTTCAACAGAGGACCTTCTTCAGAGCTTCCAAGCCTGTGCAACTCTCCCTCACTGGTTCACTATTTTTTGGTTAATTTTTGTCATAAGCAAAGACACTCTGAACATAGAATATAAATAACTGAAACATTTTTTTTAGGATTTTACTGAGTAGTAAACACAGTAGTATAATATATTAGACATTACTTTATATATATGGTAATAGTGTGGCAAGAGATATGGAACTAAAATTCCAAGTTGCATGTATGAAAATAAATTTTTTCTTTAGTTATACTTCTGGTGTAGATGATGATCAAGGCTGTGCCTTTATGCACACCCAGCGCTCTTAAGACATGAACTCTCTGGCTAGTCCAGGAACTCCACAGCAAGTTATTTGAATAGATGTAATGCTGGCTGGTTTGAGACAATGGACCTGACTTGGAGATTGACTCAACTCCTAACCACCTTTGCAAATAAGTATTTGACTGATTGTTACAGAAACTCTTCATGTGGGATTTTGGACAGTTCTCAAGATTCCCCCAGACAGCTCCCTCTACACCTAATCTAATTTATGTGTTGATTAACACCCTGAGTAGAGATTCCCAGGTAGTTGCTGCTGCAGAAGTTATCAAATTGTAGATAGATAAGACATTAGTAAATAGTAAATATAAACCATTCCCAAAGATGAAGAAATTGTCTTTTGTAGGCTGTAAAGATGTTTAAGAGATGTTTTGCCTGCAGTTAAAATAACTGATAGAGATGGATCATGCATGTGTTGGGGCAGTTGCATAGGAGAACAGCTGGTTTGTAAAAACTGAGTAGAACAGTGGTTTGGAGAGTCTCACTCAATCCAGCTGAAGATGTTACAAGGACCCTTGCAATGGAGGCTCCCATGACTGTCCCAACAGCAACTGACCATCCTGTTTGAGAGACCCGATTACCCCTCCAAGAACTACTCTATGCCAAGATCAGAGTAATAATTTCTTTGGAACAAGCACTCTGTCTGTCAGTGTCTGTGCAAGAGTAGATACGAGTCTGTGCTCTTTTTAAGAAAGGTTCCCCAAATAGATAGCCACACATTGCTCTACAGCTCTATCAGCAGGGAAATGAATCTTTGATTCTGTAGACCCTCACAGGTCATGTAAGTTGTTTCATGAATACAGTGATCCCCTACCAAAGGTGTAAACTGCCTATGTATTACAAACCTTCCCAATCTTAGACTGCAGACAGACTAGCACTTTTGTCTGTGAATAGACAGAACATGAACGAAATCAGGGTGCACACCTTCGCATGAGTAATGATCTGCATCTCTTGCTGCCTTTAGTCATATAGTTCTCTACCCAGACAATCAGGCCACACAGTGAGTTCAATCAAAAATTAATGTTTTATATATGAGAATCGCATTTTGAAATGCCTGAAGGTGGAGATATTTTTTTCCTTTTTTTGGAAGAAAAACTGAAATTGAAGCTTAACTCCTGCTGGGTAGCAGTCAAGTGTGCTTTCAATTAGCTGACTATGAGATACTGTATCCTCAGGTACAGCCTCAACGACAGTATAGCAAATGCCTTTTGAATCATCGTGTCATTCTGTATCCTACAGCAGGGTGCTGTGCAGGGCTGCCAAGAAGCTATCTGAACTGCAGATCACTTTCACTTAACCTAACAGAACCACAGGCACTGTCTGTCTTCTGTGATGGGATGATGAAATATTGTCTGCAAAATGCCTTTATACTCATGTTTCTGGCCATAGTTAGAAACACTGCTCCCTTTCACTGTTCCATATATTGTTTTCATGCCTTCAGCACCCACTAAACAAGGTTGAAGGTCCCACAGCAGTCTGAGCCAATAAAAGCATGTGGTCTCCCAATGTCTAGTGTCAGGCATGCCTAGCAGGATATCTCTTGTGGCAAGGAAGTTCTCCTCTTACAAAAAAACCAACCAAACAAACCCCCCCCCCCCCCCCCCCCCCCCCCACTGTATGGCAGATTCCCCAGAATCTATCTTTCATAAGGCCTACCTCTGCCAGAGATATACTTTATGTTACCAGTACTGTCATTCTGTTGTGTCCTCTAGGCACCCCTCTAAAGGTGTCTGTAATGATGTGCTGAGGGGCTGGGAATCCATAAGGAGTTTGAACATTTCAAACATATTTATCCAAACAGGGACAAAGAGGACACTGGTCCCATAACAAAAGTCACTGTGCTCAAAGTTTCCATGTCACTTGGTTCTAAAGTCACATTCTAGGCAGAAATGCGTCCCTGGTCTTGTGTGCCTCCTAGGTGGTATGCCACTAGCTACTAGACAAGTTATAGCCTGAGGGGAAAAGATTTTTTCACAGCAGGCTTCCCTAAGGTTGGTTTCTCCCTAAGAAAAATCTTTGGAGAGGTAAAGAAAGCAACTATCAAACCTTCCAGAAATTATCAGATTCAGATGGGGTAAACAACACAGAGCAGACACAGCAACATAAACCTAGTGCAGGCTCACAATTCAGAAGTAAATGGCTATGTTGGCAAATCTATCTACAAAGGCAAGATAATCAAATCCCTTGCTAAAGACCTATATCAGTCTCCTTCCCTGCCCCACACCAGACGGAACCAGCAGTGCTCTTGAGAGCACTTTTCTCTGCCCAGAAAAAAAGGGAGCTTTTCTGCCTGCACTGTGTGAGAAACACCACACCTCCAGCAGTTCTTTATTTTTTCTCCATATCCTGTTCTATATGATGAGTACCTCAAGCATGAGGAGATAGTAATGAATGTAATTCGCTCAAAAGAGGAGTGGACTTTTCAGTATTGGCTTGTTGGCTATTCCAGCTGTGCCATCATGCTCTTCCTGATTGAATGTAAATGTAAACTGGAGGGACTACTGAAATCCTGATAAGCTGCTCATGGATGTCTAGACTAGCTGGAGTTGCTGCTACAGTTTACCTTAGCAATCAGTCCTTGTGACAAACAGTTCTGTATCTGATGGTTTGCAAACAGATTGCTACACTGGGTGCTGAAGCCATGGGAACTGTGAGAGAAGATAGGGTAATGACATCCCTGTTTCTGTCCCTGTGTCTGGAACATGCCTTACATGAATAAACAAAGTTTCCCA
>NW_008824659.1:830938-831698 GCF_000699105.1 Pygoscelis adeliae
TGACCGTGCCAAACCCTGAATCACATGTGATTTGACTGTCAGTGAACTAAAGAGGCCAGGAATGGACCAAACACTTCCCAGAGTGCCATGGGTGTATGAATCATTCATGCCTTTGCAAATGTGCCATATGAGAGTCCAAGACCAAAGGAGTCTTGAGGGGGGAATGCAGATAATCTTCTACTTCACAAGTACCGCATCATCTAGTCCAGACTGTGACATGTTTGTTACTGTCACCTCTGTCACTGCTTTTCCCCCAACAGAGTCAATGCTGGGGACAGAGAAGGGAGAGTTGCTTCTGAAGCTCTCACCTTACTGCGAAGTGTTAAACCCTGCTGATCCCTGCCTATTGACTACCAGAGCATGCCTACTGTACCAAGCAGCATGCACCCCATTAGTAGAGCAATTTAGGAGGAGCCAGATCTGATAAAGAGTGTAGCTTGTCTATGCTGCACCTAGGGTTGGGATTTGAGTCTTCACTCCTCTCTTCTTCTCGCCTGGACTTCCTTGCTGAAAGGACAGCTTGCATATTGCAGAGCAGAGCTGTAGTGTTCATCACCATGCCGATGGTGTGGATAGTGTATGAATTAAGCTTTGAGTGCTAGATCAGAAGCATTTCAGTGTGACCATGAGACACATCCTCTGTCACCAGGGAATTCCCAATTAACCTGCTTCAGCAGCCCTTACAAAAAAGCTATATGTAGTCTATGAATTTTATCCTAATTAGAGGTGTCTTGATTGTTCCTGCAATTAGTGTTATACC
>NW_008824659.1:831955-862202 GCF_000699105.1 Pygoscelis adeliae
CTCTCAGAAGGTGCGAAAGCTGCTATAAATTAAGTCCATTTCAGATACTGAAAATGTCACAGATCTGAAGTCGGATTTTTTTGTTGTGATTTTTTATTGGAATTCAAAGTCACGTGTATGTTCAATTCCTTCTGACAGTTTTTTCTTCTTTTTTCTTTTTTCTTTTTTTTCTTCCTTTTTTTTCCCAAAGTAACGCCAAGTGTTATCATTTTTTGTACAAGATCTTCCAAAGCAAAGAAGAGCTGATATTCAGAAAATGCTCAGCTGACGATCCCCGAGAACCTAGTCTGTTTAAATGTGCCCTTGGTATGGGTACCCCTCCCCCACAAAAAAGGCACCACTTCATTTTTTAAAGGCTGGCGCTTTTATGAGACGGGGGAAAGCAATAAAGGATATACACACACAGTAAGTAAGGTGAGAGGAGAGAATAGGCATTGGGAATCAGAGTATCCACACTTTCTTGAAGCAACAGAAAGATAGCTTCTTTTATTTGACCAGAAGAGTGAAACAAGTAACAGCTGCCGCAGTTACGGTAAATGTCTATGAGCAAATAGGCAGATGCAGCGATGTTAATAAATGCTGCTACTGTATCTTTGGTGAATACAGGGCTCTCTATCCTGCTGATAACCAGGCTGCCACATTCTTCTCCACTTCTTAACTGTCATCTCATCTTGGATGTTTTCTAACAATGTCTGCTTTTAACCTTCACCTAGATATAATCCTATTGGTTTAATGTATGTTTATCAGAAATTGTTGCAGAATTTTTACAGATACAGTAATTAACCATATTTATTAATAATAGTGTCTGCATTTGCAGCACTATTCATCAAAAGAAACTAAAATGTTTTATATAGATTATTGGCCGTATTGCAGAAAGTCTGCTGGAGTACCAGGAACAACCGAGTAAACCAGGTACTAAGCCACATTTGTGACTAATGAGACAGAAGCAGAGGCAGGGTCAACTCTGAGTCACAGTCCCTTGCTCCACAGTGGGGGACAACACTCATTATAAGCCACCCCATCTCCTGTCAATGTGCTCCTATACAAATTCCATCAGTGTTTCCATCTATTTGCTCTGGTCTGTGGAAGAACAACGGCTTTGTTTTCATTCATCAGCAGACCTTTAAAAAGGAACACCCTGAAAAAATGGAAGTAATAAGGATTTCTTTAAGGAGTCAGTTTGATCAATCATGAATGAGCAAAGATCCCTGCAATCAGAAACTTCTGCTTTTATACTTTTGATTGCAGTTCCGACCTGAATTTATGTCTGAGTAAAGGTAATTATCAAGAGTATAAAAGAGTTCAAATGCATTCAGTTCTTCTGGAAAATCAAACCATGAGGATCATTCTTGTCAAATCAATAACGAGCTGGACTTCTGTGCCATTGTCTACACAATGGTCTTTTATTTTCTTACAAGATCTGTGTAATTCTCAAAAGCTGCTGCGATGCATTACTTTTTCTTGCTGATCAAAAGTACAGACTGTACAGCATTTACAGCTTTAAAAGATCAGGTCCTATTATAAAGGACTTTTTCCACTTTGATCAACACAAGATAACATTTATTAAATCACAGAAGAGCATTGTTAAAATAATATTAAAGGTATAAATACAATCAACAAAAGCCAAGGATCTAGTGACTTTATTTTTTTTCTTTCTGCATTATTCTTAACACACTAAGGTTTAAACGTACTGCAGTCTTTAGGAACACAATGAGTTATTTCCTGTGCTAGACAGTAACTATTATTACTTCTGGGATGTAGTAAGGGACTGAAATTATTTCATAGTATCATAGAAGTGTCAGTTAGAGTCTCCTGCTTGAACCTGGCTATTGCCAGCAGTGCACAGGGGCAGCTGTGTCTGTGTCTGGCAGAGTCTTCAAGATGCCCAGGAGAGAGATTTAACAGCCTCTCTGTGCAACTTATTCCAGTGAGGTACTACCCACCTCATGACTTTTCCCCCCCCAGTGTCCAGTCTTAACTTTCCAAGCTGCAGTTTGTTACCACTGCTACAATTACATTGTTGGGGATTCCTGCAAAGAGTTTGGCACTGTGATCATTTTAAAAAAAGAAGAAAACCAACCAAAAAACAAACAACAACAACAACAACAACAACAAAAAAACCCCAAACCAAACCAACCAAACCCACAAAAGTTAAATTCTCCAAATTTGTCTCTTTCCCCCCCAGGTTTTTCCAGTGTGGACACTGACACACACCACACCCACCCCACTCCCTGCAAGGAAACCCCTGTCATTAGTATTCCTCTTTTTTATGTTTGGGTGATTTCATTCCTTGTGTTGAATGTTTCAGTTTTCAAATATTTAAATTAAAATAAATAGACCAGTTGGCATTTTTAATTTCAGGCTTCACAAAGATTGTAAACAGAATGTTTCAATAATCCTGTGATCAGAAAACAGACCCAAGGGTGCTGCTAACCAAAAGGAAGCAGGTAAAGAAGATAATGAAAAGCAAATGCTACCATTGGACACTGTCTTTTGACTGCCCTCTTGGGATGTTGGAGGTGATGGGAAGGTCACTGGCCCTCTGCCTTCCATGCCTCACTCAGGTTCTCTCCCTGCTCCTGGGCTATGAACTACAGCGAGGGATACAGCCTGGATAACTTAGAACTTTGCCTTGCACCTAGAGTGGTAGACATCTAGTGCAGCAACTGCTTTAAAGTGAATGCTCATTTTCCTATCAATGAAAGATGGATTGCTTATCTCAGGAGAAAGTATTTCCCCTGGACATCTAAACCTCTCCTTTGATTATTGTCAGGGCAGGCGGTGTAGATCCTTTGGTGTCTCAAAAGCACACTCCAAAACCATCCAGAAGCTGCTTAGGTCATGAAGATATCTGCCGTGATAGCAAAGAGTAAAGATGATCTCTCAGAATAAGAGCATGAGTAGGGGCACCACAGGAGTCTATCGTGTTCAGTATGTTGACAAATGTTCTTTTTTGTTAGGCAGAACTAGTAAAGAATCCCTGAAAATTCAATCTTTTTTTTTTTTTTCCAGAACAACCTTAATTAATACTGGTAGACAGGTAGTAGTTCTGAAAACTAACCCATTTTTAAAGTTTTCAAAAACTAAATAACAATAACCAAATAATAATAGTACTGTTGTGATATGGGGCATTAGTAATGAGGGATATTAGAAAATGGTTCTGGAGTAAGGAGGCCTTCAAGCAAATGTAGAACTTCTTACAGGCCTTGGATTGGTGTATCTATTAAAGAGAATAAATAAAGAAGCATTTCAAAAAATGGCTGAAGTTCCTCTTGGGCCTGGAGGAGGAGAAAGAATTTGTATTATAAGCCAAGATCTAGGCTTACTAGATATTCCTTGTGTTAAAACTGAATATTTATCATCCTTCCATTTACTTCTGTTTTCTTATTGTTAAACACTTAAGAAATCTAATTTAATACATAACAAGCCAGGCAAGTCTCAAGTCATAAAGAGCAAAAATACATGTTTGCTTATTTTTAATTATGAAACAGATGAGTCCATTCCTGAATAAAATTGTAAACCACACTGTGGCAAGTTATAAATTCCTCGAGAACTTGATAATTTAAAAGAAATTAACTGTAGAAGATAAGACCTATGCAAATGTTTTAGCTGTAATACAATGCCTATTGCACAGTGCTGAAATCTGTAGACTGCAACAGAAAACATGAAGTGCAAAAACAAACCTTTGGGACTTGTAAAACAATGCATTAAAATATGCTGATGTTATAAATAGTGCCATAGTTTACCTTACTGGCTTGAAAGAGGACTCTAGAGGTTGGAACAGAAAACAAATCAAAATAGTTGGCCTGTTTTTCAAAATCTGTTATGCTGCTATATGGGAAAGCACAATACTCCTTCATTAACAGATTTATGGCAGCTATAATGCTTTATACACAGGAAGTGAAATGAAAGGTGTAGCAACTTGGACGCATAAGTTTCTATACGAAGTATAGGTCAGGTAGAAAACTGAGTTATTACTGTTGAACTTCCCATTTTTGTTAGTTTATAAAGACTTTCATCAAATATAGGGCTGAATCCAGAGGGTACACCTAGATGATGGAAAAGACAATGCTAGGACGGAATAAATAAGCACCCAGCTCCCTGCACAAATCTTCAAGAATCCTTTGTTGAGATTCCCCGGAAACCCCAGAATGGAGGTTCCCTCTTGGCGATTGTGTAACTACGAAGTGTTACAAAGTGTGATTAAAACTGAACAGAGAAGACTTTTAATAAAAGTTGGATACCTTCTGACATGAAATTTTACAAAATTTTACTCTTCTGAATTGTATTATGTAACATATAGCATGGTTTTTCATTTGCTTTTTCAATTGCCTTTCAGGTTATTTTTAATGGTTCAATTTATTACAAATGCATGCACAAAAAGTTAGTGAGGTGGAAAGATTTTGCACATAAACTTTGTTATATGAAGCTCTGCATGAACCCTGTGTTATTTATGTACAACTGTGCATAAGCAGCACATAACAGTTTATGTTCAGCTGTTGTTGCACAGGAAATTGTATGCAACTTCTGGCACACAAAGGTTTGTCTATTATAGCTTCTGGCATTTAAAGATTTCAGTGCCCAAAGATTTTATCCCTCCTCTCCCACATAGAAATATATTTGGTAATTTCCATTTCATGGATAATTCAGAAGTCCAGTGGTTTTAGTACCAGTGTTTTCTTCAGTGCATTTGTATTTTTATCCCTGAGGTGTTCAAAATGATAGGCTGAATATTTCATTCCCAAGCATGTATTTCTGATTACCCCTAACCTGTCTGATTATGAATTTAGGAGAAAACCATGTTGAGGGCTGGTTTGGCAGACTGTATGTTAAAATTATAGGTAAAGCTCCCACACCAGCTGTCAAAAATTGTTTCTGTCAGGTCCTGCTCCCCACCGCAGGTGTCTGTCTCTGAAGAACTCTGTTTCTCATGCCTCTCCTGGTGGAGTGGTCTGCCTCTGACCAGGCATAGGAGAGCCCCTGCCTCTCCACGGACTCAACCTCCACCCTTCCTGCCTCAGTTGTAGAAATGGCTGATGCTTTTGTCATCTTAAGTACTTTTGAGGGATTTTCAAGGGTACCGGGATACTGCAGCTTCACATACTCCTACCTTTTAAGAGTATGATCTTTTTAGTTTTAAACCATTCTAAACTGTTTTTAGTTTTAAACAGTTCTAAACAAAAGTTTAGGAGTATGATCTTTTAGTTTTAGATCTGCCACTTTCCAAGTGTGGCCACAACAGCTCTCTCTGCTTAAGAACCAGGCTCTGAGCTTGAGCATCTCTTTTTATTTTACAAGTTTGTGTACATCTGTCTTAAAAACCTGGAATCTTCTCTGACACCACTGTGTACATCAATGGAATAGCATTCTTACCTCAGTACTATGGCCAGACACATTTGCTTTTCACCCTAATACAATGAAGATTTAACACCTTCAACATATTGCTGAAGACAATGTAATTGTTTGGCAGTTGTGCAAGTTGGTTAAAACACAAGCACAGCAGAATGACTAAAGTGTAATTATAAAATATGTCATGCTGTTAGTTAGAAAAAAACCCCAACCAAACCCTAACAATGTAAACTGACTTTCCTTGTACTGAATTGCACTGTTAATTTTGTTCCTTTCAATTACTGCACAAAGCTTTGGTTAGACATATTGTTGTAATACATTCATGGTGATTTTCAGAATCTTGTCCATAACCTAATTTCTTTAGTGAATTGCTCACTGTTTTAGAGGTTGTAATAAGCATAGTTTAAAAAGTGGGTTACACATTTGTGGCTAGGGCTATAAACCTGTAGAACCAAAATAAAGCTTGTGGAAAAGCTCACTGCTTACAGGCAGAAAATGCATGGCATGTGTGATAAGAAAATCCTGCAAAGCTGTTTTGATGAGCTGGAGAAGGCAAGTTACAATGGTCTTGGTCTTAATTTGTTTTATTATCTGTTCCAGATTTCTGGTGTAAAATGGGACCGTGTTGTTAGTTTCTCTGTTTACATTCACATTTTCTATTATGGGTACTTTAGGACTGGTAATATTTAAAGACCTGCTGTCTGTTTGGCAGGATGATTCAGAGGACCTTCCTTCAGTGAGTGGAGAGAGGCAGATCTACAGCCTCCACAGTGTCTGAGGAGGCTTTAATAAGGTGTTTGTCTCTATCCACTGACTTTGTAAGGCTCCTGCATACTCAGGAAAGTGACTGAAAATCAATAGGAAATGGAATTAAGAGAAGAGCAGGAAGAAAAGGAGAAGGAGGAAGGACAAAGGGAAGACAACAGAGCCTTCTAAGCAAAGCAGGTCCTGGATTTTAGATTGACTGAGCTTGAACTGCTTCAGAGAAGTGCTCTAACTCCTGGGTTGCTACCCAGGCTGAGACTCCCCAGTCCTCCCACTGAGGATCGACAACTCCACAGACAATTGCTGCTGCCAGACGTAGCCTGGACGCCCCCAGTAGATTGGGCTTCACTCACTACAACTGGATCCAGGTGGAGTTTGGTCATGTTGTTACTTACTGTTGATGAGCTTTGTAGCTTAGATACTAGTCCCTGCTTGCACAGGACCTACGTTTTTGCAGTCCTGTATTAAGTGGATGGCTAAATGCAGACTCTTGAAAGCTCTGTTTTCTCAGGATGGTTACCTACCTGAGCCACTGCCTGAACTCAGGACTTGGAACCTACTTGTTATTACACTGCCTGCTCGTGTTCCTCCTAGACTCTGCACAACTCAGTACAAAGCTTCATTTGTGTCTCAGTTGTGAGGCAGGTATAATAGTTGTATGACTGTATGTTGTTTTAGGGATTAGGCTGTAAATTGCTAGCAAGTGTGACCATGTGAAAATTTGAGTTCTGACTTTTTTTTTAAATTTGGAAAATTCTTTTTTTTCCCACATTTGTGAAAGGGATGTATAGTTTTATTTAATAGTAAAAAGGAAGAAATAAACCACCTGTGATTTAGTATTTATCAAAGCCGTGCCATATCTTCTTTTTTTTCTGCAACCCTGGCAAAGATTTAGAAATTAAACGTTAAGTCCAGTGGTAAGTGATTTTGCAGCTTTTACCTATCCTGAATCTTGCCTGCATGATAAATCCACTTAAAACAATTGCTGACATAAATGCTACTAATCAGAATTAATAAAATGTGCTAACATGTTATTTCAGTTAAAAAAAATTGAGACATATGCTTTATTTAGATTTAAATACATAATGATTTAGATAAGTACCATACATCACATGATTAATTTTCTCCCAAACTTTTTTTAGAAAGATAATTAAACTTGTCAATCAATATGGATATAAAAATATCAATACTAGATGTCTGCTGTACCACAGGTATACTGGTGTATGGAACAGCAGCTGAATAAGAGTTACTTCAGAGAACTGTGACAGTACTGGATTTTAAATGACTAAAGAGGTGACCTGGGAAGTTTTAGTTTATATAACTGAAAGATAAGATTTGAAGTCTATTTTCTATGAAAAAAAAGTAGAAAATCATGAGAAGATATCATAAAATGTGTCAATATTCTGCATAAAATTTGGGAAGTTTCCTCAAACTTATACACACTGACATCAATATACCTGATCAATATCAATATATACAAAATACTTAATTTGAAATGCAGTGTAAACTGCCTAGTCTATTAGCTCCCATTACTAATGTACCCATAAGCCCAAAATGCAGTGTCTTCCATAGTAAAGGATATATTCCCCAAATCTCTTATGCTTTAGAACAATCATGAACTGAGTATAGTTTATTGCACATAGAAATGTTGTGTTGTTATTCATTATTTGAAGTGACTGCTTCTGTAGCTCTGCTTGAGAGGATAAAGGTAAAAGTCTAGAGAAAACATCTCTGCCATCAACAAAGTTAAAGAAAAGACATGTAAATAGTATAACTAGTGCTGATAAACAAAAAGACTGAAGAGTTTGTCCTGTATAAGTCATAACCTTAATAGTAACAGGCAGCCACAACTTTAATTCAGTGACTAATGCAATGACATTTCTATTTTTTCCATATGTCCTCTTGCCACCAAATGTGCAATGTAGATTTGGAGCTGCTATGCATACTAAGCTTTTTCATTCTCAAAATGTCACGGTTACATATGAACTTTCTACTTTCCTGTCTGGTAAGTAGTCTGCTCAATTTATGTGCTATGTGTCCTATGGTTCCGAGAAACTAAATTTGAACAGAAGAAGCAGAATCAATTTGTCTCTTTCAGACATGTGTTCTGTTTATACATTCGTATCCATGTTACAAAAGATTGTAGTTTTTTTTTTTTTTAAATATGGAATGTCTCATTTTTCTTATAGTGGTGCTCTGATGTTACAAGAGCAACCAGGCAATCAGTCTGCAAGGGGTGTCCGCTACCTTGGGAACATGGGGTCCACCCCCATCTTTCTGAGCCTTATTTCCCTCTTATGCAAAGTGCAGTGCTAGTATCAAGCCTGGCACTACTATACACTAAAACAAGAAGTGCTCACCGAAATATGTACGTGAGCAGGAAATACATCACCCCTGTGTAGCAGTGTTCAGTGGCAATTCTCACAAGCTAAACATAATTTGAACTGCCACTGGGCATAAACATTTTCTGACCAGGGTTGTAAAATGTTATTTAAGCAAAATAAACAATAGTTGCACAGAAATTAATGGCTATAAAACTGTTCATGAGTTATCTGAAGCTTAGAGAGTGTCCTGGTGTTGGCTGGGATAGAGTTAATATTCTTCCTAGTAGCTGGTACAGTGCTGTGGTTTGGTTTTAGTATGAGAATAATGTTGGAAACACATCAATGTTTTAGTTGTTGCTAAGCAGTGCTTACACTAGTCAAGGACTTTTCAGCTTCCCATGCTCTACCGACTGAGAAGGCTGGAGGTGCACAAGAAGCTGGGAGGGGGCACAGCCAGGACAGCTGACCCAAACTGGCCAAAGGGATATTCCGTACCATGTGACGTCATGCTCAGTACATAAACTGGGGAAAGCTGGCGGGGGGGGGGGCCGCTGCTCAGGGACTGGCTGGGCATCGGTTGGCGGGTGGTGAGCAATTGCATTGTGCATCACTTGCTTTGTATATTATTATTATTATTACTACTACTATTATTATTATTACTATTTTACTTTATTTTATTTCAATTATTAAACTCTCTTTATTTCAACCCACAAGTTTTCTCGCTTTTACTCTTCCGACTCTCTCCCCCATACCATTGGGCGGTGGGGAGAGTGAGCAAGCAGCTGTGTAGTGCTCAGTTGCCGGCTGGGGTTAAACCACAACAGAGAGGAACCCAAATAATAATAATTTTCAATTTCAAAGTGATAATTTTCTGTAAGTTTTGAAAGAGGAGATACTTTGTCCTCACTACTTAGTTTTGTGATGGAGATAGATAGGCATATTTATAAAGGGATTATATATTATATATAAAGGGATAATATAAAGTAATATATTATTACTCACAATAGCAGAGGCTGGACTACAGAACAGTCCCTGTTACTCCCGTGTCATTGTTCATGCACAATCCCCACTGTATCTAGATACGTTTAAGTTCTGCTTAGAGGAGTGTCCTGCGATCACTTTAATGAGTCAAATTACTGTCTATACACAGAGAGTATGTCTATGTTGCAAAATAAAAAAGGATCAGGGAGAGAACTTGAACACTGGATCTCCTTCTGTGCAGACTGTAGAATGATTATTTTGCTTTGTGGTTCTTTTTTTGGTAGTGCTTGAGCTAGCTCTCTGTAGGACAAAAAGCGTGGACATTGTCTGGAAGATAGATCATTCCAGGGAATCTCTAATTAACAATATGGACAAAGATGCAGCAGATGTCCAATATAGTCGTCCAGTGCTATCTGAGAAGGCTTTGCAGCCTCAAGAACTTCCATACACTCAAATGCCAGCCCACAGTGTATGCAACCCATATTCTCAGTTTCATGTCATAAAATCCACTCTAGTTGCCTATGACATATCTCTTCTTATTTTGAATACTTTGAACAGAAAACATATCTAAGATTATAATTACACATTATGCTATGTATTGTGCTCTAAATTGAGCTAAATCTCAGTCATATGGATCTGAGACACTCTGCACCAGTTGGTCTGGGGGCCAGGGATCTCTTACTGAGACTGATATATTTACTTGTACAGCCACTGTGGCTTAACGTAGATACAGTAAACATGGGTTGTGACCCTGATGGCAGCTGAAGAGCATCCTCTAGAGCTCACAGGATCTGGCATGTTTGAGGAGGCCTCCTACATTAGGTAAATAACCTATACTCACTGGTATACCTAGCCGCCTGGCCAATATTAGCAGTTTAGCATAATTTAGTGTGTGCTTTGTGAGCTTCCTGCACCTGACCATGTGTTTACATGTTCTTCTGCAGAACAGGAGATCAAGACAAGGTGGACAGTTTTGAGGGTCTGCTTTGAGACCAGAGCTGGCATAGCTTTGTGGTGTGTTATAAATCCCAGGCACAGAGCCTAGTTCTTAAACACAGGCTAATTTTTTCAATTTTGTTTTTTCATTATACTAACCAGGACAGTAGTAATCTCTGTAGCCAGAACTAATGGAGAGGTACACTGGCATTAATGTAAATTTCTCCACCAAAAATACTTGAATCAATATCTCTCTCCAATTTCTATACCCTTACAAATCTGTTCCAGGTCACATAAGCAGTGATGAGAAAGGTTTGTTCTCAGCCCAGTCTAATTAATTAATGAAGTAATAACAAAGAAGTACTGATTTCTTTCCTGGGCCAGCTAGACTGCAAATGTAGAAATCTGGAGAGACTGGAGAGCCCAAGGACTCATTGAAAATCCCAGACTGAATATTGTTTCCTGCTTTCCACTTATGATATTTTTTCTAGTGCTTTTCTTTGAGTAATTTCAAGCTTCACCCATGTTCACAACTTCTTTTAGTTGTTTCAAATGTAATTGATACAATGCTTACTCCTTCTCCTTAATTATCACTTAAATACTTAAGAAAATAAGTTCAAGTAACTCTTTTTTACTATCATCTCCTGAGTGGCATAACATCAATTTTATAACATGAATATAATACTTGTCCAACAAAAATAGATTTTCATCCACAAAGATTTTAGAAATCTATTTAGTAACAATAGTCCTTAAATACAGCAGTGAAAGTGAGCACAGTTATGATCTGGGTTTAGTTTTGGCATAACTGCACAGACCTGTAAATGCAATAATTAGACTCTATAGAGAGTGTGATTGACATAAAGCATTTAGTATGTTCTATAGCAAATCTAAAAGCATTTCTCACTTTGTTTTCTTTTTTTTTTTTCTTTTAGCCAGAGCTAGCAGCAAGATTGTTTCAATGCCTTAGGAAAAACAATTGACAATATGTCCCTTAGTAGGAGGTTATACAACAGCCCTGGAACAGCCTTCAGTCTGTACTATGAGCCATTCAAGTACAAAAAAAAATGATGCCAGGTATGACAGAAAAGGAAGCACTTACCTTCTAGCTTTAAAAAATGGTGGGAACATGCAACGGAAGAAACATAAAGGATATTAATTATAGCAAGGGCAGTTAGTGTTTTTGTTTCATTCTTCTTAGGCCTCAGTCATTGTCAGTTGCAACTTTTCTACATATGTCATTCAAGGAATGCAGCCTGAATTAGTTAAAGATGTGAATCTAAGCTTCATTGAATAAACCATATTGAATCCATGTATTTGATTTAATCAAATTTACTGAAAAGACTTAACTTAATTCCCTAAATTAAGGCCACTTCACACACTATTTATTTTAAAGTTAGTATGTTACTGTATTTTCCTCAAAGACAGAATACAGAGTCACCCTTACTGCATCAAAAAATGCATTTATAACACCCTGAGCTGATCTTTCAAATAATTGGTGTTTTAATTCAACAAGGAAAGGATCATCCTAATAATGTAATTCTGTAGTTTCTCTGCTTCTGTTGTGACTAACAGTTCAACCTGTGCAGAATAAAGAATATCTGTTTTTAAGACTTTGTAACATTTTTTCCAGTATATCTTTAATTTTCATTTCTGTTACAGTAAATACGTCAACTTACCATATGTCAACCAACATGTTTTTTTGAATGCATCCTTCATGTTTCTTTTTTAGCTGTCTCTTTCAGGGTGTTTATTCTAAGGCATCACGAAAATGATTTTACCGAGGACCTAATGGGTGGATCCCCACTCTTCAGTCTGGTCCCTCAGATGGCTGGGAACCCACTTGGAAATTTACTGAAAGCTCAGAAATCATTTTCTGAGGTTCACCAGTCCAAGCAATCAAGCTTGTATTCTCTAAGGTACTTGTGCCCCCCAGAGATCCAGCACAGAGGAAATTACAACACACAAACTGGGCAGTAAATTTACACAGGACTATTGGACTCATGAAAACGAAGAAGCTAAGCCTTAAAAAAAAGCTATCACAACTGAATGCCATGATCCTAGCCAGGTCTTTTGTAAATAAATGCTTAGTTAGAGTAACACAGAAAGACCCTGAAGTTTTGATGCAGCTCAACAAAAGCTGAACACCACACATAGCTGCTCATCCATTCCACAGCTCAGACTGTGAGTCAGTGGGAATTGCCTGTATCCCCTATTTCTGTTTTGCTATGATTGGGTTCATGTACATGCTGATTTATTATTTCAAATGTTTATGTCTATGTAAACAAAACTTTCAACTTATTAAGTGTGGATAAAACCTTTTGTGTTTTATCAGTGTGGAAAAACATTATATCTGTTACACCAGAGGCTAGGCTTTGCTTTTGAAAGACTGTTGGAAAATTCAGTTTCTAAGAACGTTGGAAGGCTTGTGCTAATATGTGCTGTCTTACTAGTCACACTTATGTAGTGTACTGTAAATCTTAATTATTTGAATGGGTTTGAATATGCTGACTAGAGAAAAAGTTTGTGGTGTACAAAGATGCACAATAGAAATGTGAGAGATAATGACTATACTGGAGGCTAGGGAAGAATTTGTATTCTAGGTTTATAATAATCAGATTAAAATTCTTAATTTCAGCTCCAGTTCTGTTCTAACATTGCAGCCATCATACACAGCTGAGTTCAGATATGGCGAAATCAGACATACTGAAACTACATGGGGTGAATTCCTTCAATTACTTCAATGCACTTGAATATATTTTAACTTTCACGAGTCATTGGCTGAATTAACGGATGCACTACAGTAACAAACAATTCTTTGCACACTGAGCCTGCTACACATCCATTGCTCCATGTGTCTACTTAGGGCCCCTTGTCTAGGCATTTCACAGAGAAAGGGGGAGTCACACAGGCTTTCCCCTCCTCGTTATTAAAATGTCTTCAGAGCATTTCACCTTATTCTTAAATTTCAGTAACATCATTTACTATTGATGTTGGGTGTTCTTAATGTAATCGATTAATTTTAAAGATAAGTTTTGCCTTCATGGATTTGGGAATGGTCTTTTAATATATACACAGCATAATTAAAACAAATGAACATGAAAAGCCATTGTCAAAACAATGGTGGAACGTCATTAAAAATACATTCCTTGTTAGAGAAATTGCTGTATTGCTAAATCACTCTTTGAAAGTGCTGCTTCTGTGACACTTTCTGGGAAGAACTGGATGATGGAAGCTATGCAGTTGTCCTGTAAATCAACAATGATATATTTCTTACAATATCTATGTAAGCCCGAGGGGAGAAAAGGTATTCCATGTTTCCTCCATTAATGTTTCCAGCAGTGTTATTGTGCTTGTAGCATTGGTTACAACACCGTATCAGTACTCACAGGAAGAGCATTGTGTTTGGAGATTTTGGCAAGGGTATTTTAAATAAAAACCTATATAAATACAAAACCAAAGAACTAACTGCAGCTGACTAAGGAGATAGTTGGTAAAAAACTGAATGAAGCAAGAAAGCCTCTCAAACTATCTAGTATAATAAATGCAGTGGCTACACTATAAAGCCTTAAACTTGTTCAGCTTTATTCTACTCTCTCTCACCATGATGTTAGGCTGTCTGCAATGCTACCAAGCTCAGTGTCTTACTCTGGATTTACTGCAAGTGCCACAGAATATAAAGGCAAAGAGATCACAGATACGTAAATTTAAAACCAGCTATTTTTTCTGCCTTATTATAATCTAGAGATATACTACCAATTAGATTATTTCAGAGAGTATTTTAAGAAACAAAGGTTTGTTTCTATTCCTCCTAACTGATGTATGCTGCATTGTGTGTTCTGGATTTTTTTTTTCTCCTCACATTGCATTTCTTTCAGGAAACAGTAAATATGCAATAATAAAAACTTTGTGGAGAAAGAATGGAGAGTGGTTTTGTTAGGCATGTGCCATGGAATCATGATACAGGACAACACTGTATGAAAATAAGTATAAGCTGTTAGACTACCCAATGGCATGAGAATGGTTTTCTGGGCTTTCCTGTAACACAGCACTAAGTCTCTTCAGTTGCCTTCATTGCTTAAAATAACTTGTCAGAAAACAGGAAACTCAGATAGCCATTGGTTACAGTAGATGAGACCTTTAGTTGATTCTAGCTTTGAGCATGTGAGGTGAATATGATCAATTATTTTGTAGGCAGGTGTTTCTGTCCCTGTGCCTCCAAGCTCTACCCAGTTGGCTGAGATGTGAACAGAAACCCCAAGGGGTGCAATTTTTGAAATGGATCCAAAGCAGCTTGGCTCATGTTGTGTTTCATGTAAGTTTTATTTTTTATCGTGATGACACAGGTTAAAAATAGCTGGGATGTTTGTACTGTTCATGAAATAACAAATAGTCTGGGTTTCTCACTGTCAAAACTAGACAAACCAAATATCTTTAGTCTGACAGCTGTGTTCCTGCTGTCATTCTTGTGTGAACTGATACTGCTGTGGAAGAAACTGATAGTGATACAGGAGAAAACCTTGCATCTTGCTAGACTATGCAACAAAAAAGGGATGTGTTGACAAATTGATACATAGTAGTCTTCAGAAGGTGGTCACCTCATGGATTAGGGTAAATTTTAAATGCATAAAATTGGAAGTTACTTTGAAAACAATTGTGGAAAGATTTTTGGGGCTGTGTTTTTCCTTTCTCTCTTCCCCTTTTCTTTCTTTTCCTTTCTTTATTTTTCTTTCTCTTTCTTTCTTTCTCTTTTGTGTTTTGTTCATATCAGAATGGATTCCAGCTTAGTATTCAGTACACTCTATAATAAATATATCATAATGGAAAAGAAAGTCTGTGGAAAATTCAGAAAAAATGCAATTGGCAAGGAAAGAAACTTGAATTTAAAAAAAAGGTCTTCCAGCTGGCAAAACTGAGAAAAGTTTAAAGTTATTTGATTTTCATGTTGTGCTTTTTCTCAATCCTTTTGATTCCAAACTAGTTTTGATTTGTGCCTAAAAAACTAATCATCAGAAATAAGAGCATACAGAGGATAATTTATATTTCTCTTACCTTTCAGTATGCTGTAGTGCTTCTTCCGTAGTTTCTTTAGCAATCAACTTCTGGTTAACTTGCCTAGTATGTCCACACAGCAAAGTGAGGTGAAGACCACTACATGTCTCCCAGCCTTCTGAGTGATGGGTCTGAGACTGTGTATCCAGGGCTGGGATTCTATGCCACGGGGGAACGTGCTACAAACAGGCTGGAGAACAGCTGCCCCCTCTGCAGTCTCCCACCTGCTGAAAAGACAGAATCAAAGCTTGAATCATCCCCAGCTCCATTCCTCCACTTAATTTCTGACTACCATTTAACCACTACAATATATTTGGTAGTTCCAGATTTTCTTATTCACACAAACACCCTTAAGTTTATAACCAGTTTAGGTGCCCTAAGTGCTCTCTCTTAACTTATTGCTTGATTTCAGGCAGCTCACTAAACCTTATGGGATTTTAGTTTATGCATCTTTTCAACAGAGGTAGGCATTAGTTATTTCAAGACTAAAATAATGTTTTTAAAATGCTTTGACTTCTTCAGAATAACAAAGTTGTTGAAAGAACGAGTGCCATAATATTATTTTGCCTCTCCTGGCCTCCTGCAATATTAGTAAAATTAAATATATGCTTTTGCTTGTATTCAAAGATGCTAGATACGCAGTTTAGGAAGACTGGGAGAAATATCCCTGGAGTTTACTTGGTGTGGTTGAAATATGCTAAAAACTTGCTTCTATCATTTGGTGAGAGAAAACAAAGAAAATAATTGAGAGACACTAAGCAACCACATGTGTGTATGAGCAGATAATAAAAGCCTGGCAGAAATTTTGTAGAATCTAACACTTATATGAGTTTGGCTGGAATTATTTCATTTCCTTGGCTTTGTTCCTCAGCTGTAACAAAACTGAAGGAGTTCTAAGCTTCGCTCACAAAATGATAACAGCAATTTAAGAGAATATTAAGTTTTTGGTATAGCTCTATGATATTTTTTGTATTTCTCTTCACAAATTAAGGGGAACCACATGGCTCAGTCCTATTCATTTTACATTGTAGATCCATTAAAAACAAACAAACAAAAAACAAGCATGATGCCAATGTATTCTTTTTGTGAAGTATTTTTATTTTACTCATTAATAGCTCTGACATATTTATAGGAAGCTAACCATAAAAGGTAATAGCTACAATAAGATTTGAAAGATTTTGGATGCCAAAGAAATACCAGTTCATAGGACACACAATTAAAAATAAAGCAGAGCAGGTTATTAATTGGGAAGTTTAAATCTTAGCAAAGTTTATTGATTTCTCAGTCAGCTGTTTCTTTGTTTCTTTTTCTCCTCTTTCTGCAGAAATACAGGGCCAAACATGAAAGGGGGAAGAGTTATGTTTTATCTGACAGTTCTGCATCTTCCTGAAACCTGTCCTTCCCTCCATATCAGATGTGGTGTTGCTGTCCTTACAACAAGATAGGGCAAGCTCTGGTCTTCTATGGGTTTTGTAAAGAGCATCTCTAAAGGTGACTTGCCCTTCCAGAAGAATGGACTGAAATCCTACAGACCCTGGAATACCTTCCTTCAGCTGCTTGTTAGAATATGCTGGAAGAGTGACTGAATCAGAAACATGGATCCGATTCCTTAAAATTCTTCCTTCTAGGGTTTGTTAACCTGCTTGTTCTTTTACTAAAGGGTCATTGTAGGTACAAAAAAGATTTCTTATTAACTGCCACCTTTGAATATGACAATTACTGAATTCTACAGTGCATATTTATTGTGTGTACTAGTTAAGGATTTTTTTTTTTTTTTTTTTTTAATTTAAAAGTACTTGTTAAATTCTCTAAGGCTTCACCAGGCAGGAGATACTCAGGTTTGTCTTTGACACTTCTGACCAAAGGAGTCTCTGAGGAAAAGGGATTGGCAAAAACATCTGCAGGCTTAGGTTGAGACCAGACAAAAGAGACAACAAATGCCATTGCAAAGCTGGCTCAATTCCCACGATAACATTTGGAAGCTGTCAAGAAGACTTAATTGTTATCGGAGAAGAAAAAAGAAATATTGAGGATAATGAAGAGAAATCCAGGCTGAAGTGGGAAACAGCTGGGAGGATTTTAGAATAAAGAGGTGAATTATAGTAGCAAAAAAGGGTGCTCTTTAATTGGTGAGAAGAAAGGGAGATTGAGGAAGAGGTCAGAAACATGAAGAAGAGAGGAACAAAAAGATACTCAATGAGTATTTTTTGAAATGTTGCATGGAAATGGTCACATCTGGAGGTTATTCCTTTTCAGTGAGACTTTTATAGAAAAATATGTTTTTCCTGCAGAAACATTCAACATTACAACCAACAACTTATTGCTTGCTCCAGAAAAATACACACCCTTGACACAATTTTTGTGAAAATAATGAAGAGATTTTTGAACTTTTGGCATATGGTAAATGATTCGATTCAAGTATCCAAACCTTTAAACTTTGTTCATGAATCAAATAAAATTTCAAGCAGCAAGGAAAGAGTAAAGATAATTGCAACATGATACCCCAGAAGGATGCCATTCCATGAAATCTAGGTACTACTATTCGTCTTCATAGAAAATGTAATTTACAAGTTGATATTGAGGTAATACTTGTTTATATTTCCAAGTGCAGTAATGTGTCCAATAAGACTAAAACTTTATGATCTTAAATTATCTAGCATTTGGTGGGTATATTTATAGAATAACCAGCATCACCTTATTAGCTGACTGGATAATTTTCTACTTCAGTATATTTCTAATCATAGAGCAATTTAACAGGGTAAATTCTGAGCTTGCTGTTATATTTTATTGCAGAGGATAATATAAATGAAATCACATGAAAAGTCATCCTGAGGAATAAGCCTTTTGGTATACCAATGTGATTTTCAAAATGTTTATACTTACATACATGTGTGTAAATATACATGGATTTGTATATTGCCCCATACAGACATTTTCACCAATCAGTGAGAAAGTTTCTTGGTAACAAAAACTACATCAGTTAACATTACTATTTACCAAGACTGCATTTGCAATGAAGCCTAGATTAAGATTAAAACAAAGGCATCATTACAATTACATAATTTATCAATTTAAACATTCCCTATGTGGAAAAGCAATGGGGCAATCTTATAACAGATGTGCAGTTTCCTGCACTTTATTGCAATTCCAATAAGAAATAATAACATAAAAAAATCCTCAAAGCTGATATGTTAATGCATTTGCAATCATTTAGATTTGTAAAATATGATCCCTACTAGAACAAATCAAATTTTTAAGCTCAAGGTGTAGTGTAAATCATAATGGAAAACTGTTTATTGGTAAAATATAGTACCTTAAAAAAGCATTACCATAACCCTTTTGTATCTAGCCATGCTGGAACAACCGTGGGTAGCCCCTGACATGTACAAGTCGCAAATAAAATGTAGCTTCCATATTAAATTTGGAGCTTTAATTTACTATTTTTGAATTTCCATGTCACTCTACACTATACAGTGTTGTCTTGTGCTACCTCTGAGTGAGCTAGTACCTCTGCATGACCCAGCAGAGAAACATCCTGAAGTAATAAGCCTGGATTTCAGAAACAAAAATAATAAATCAAAGCTTGGCATAGGGCTGTTATAAGTGTACTATTTCAAAGTTCAGGTCTAGCTGTCTGAGAGCTCACTAAAGTATATCTGCACAACAGTGATCTAAGAGGCTACCCCAACCTGAGAAAGTTAAGGATTAGGAGTTTAATTGTGGTTGTTCAAGCATAATGGTGCTGGAAAGGCATAAGTTTATTCCATGCTAATGCAGTCATAAATTTATTGTCTGTAATCAGTAAAAGTCCATACCTGTTAGGTGTTGTCAGCAGTTCTTATGGACCCAGAGAGTGTCTGAATGAGGTGCAGCACATCTCTGTGTGATAGATTAGCTAGTCCTCTTTAAAATGCCAGTGTTTTTTTTTCCCTGGCCTCCTGTACAGACCCCCTGTTCACAGCACCTCTTTTCCAGCCTTAAACTGGTTGTTGTTCTCATCATGGGAACTGTAAGTAGACCCCAAGAGTCTATACTGTTTTGGGGTTTTTTTTTGGCAAAGATTTAAAATGAAATGAAATCTTGCAGAAATCCACAAAGGCTTAGAAATGTTCCTTGCTACACTTCCTCTGTATCTTTTTGCTATTAAAATGACCAAGGTTTAGAACTGAATTAAATTCATAACTGAGGCTAGCAAATCTTGTGCTGAATGTCTTCCCACTGTTGTCCAAAACTTCTTCACTGGAAGTCCAGTACTCAAAGGGTCAAATCTGCTGACTGGTTTATGCCACCTGGACAGAGGCTCTGCCATTTAAACCATGAATCCTGAATATTTTAAGTAGATGTCTGACTACAGTTCTGTAAATTAAACATTTGTCATTGCTATGACTTTTCAAGGTGAATGTAAGCCACCAGATTCAGCTCTGCCACGGTTTTGATCTTGTGCTCTGTTTCTGCAAAGTGCTTGCATTCAGAGTGTGGGCTATAGCCATCTATCTGCAGGCCTAGATTTACTGTACCTTCAAGCCCCTCATGCATACTGAAAGGGCTAACCCACCTAGTTTTCAAGCCTGTACTTGTCAGGACTGCAGTCCCTGGACTCCACATTGAGAATCTGCCTTGTTCACCACAGCATGTCACTGAAGTTCAGCATCTGAATATGTGCTCTCTCAGGGGCAATGACAAGGTTATTTTGTGGCCAGAATCCTCTCGTTCAATTTATTCAAATCAATAGTATTTCAGAGAAGGCATAAAAGGAGAACAATTCCTGGAAGTTTCTGTATCACAGGCCCTGGCTCTTATGGGAGATTTTGACCTCCCTGTTCCTTGCTGGAATGACAATGCAGTGGGATGTAAGCAGTCAAGCAGATTTCTGAAGTGACAGAAGTACAGGGTGGACCAACCCTGTGTGACACACAGCTGGTTCTGCTATTCACAGGCAAGGAATAACTGGTTGGGGAGATGGTAATCAATAGCAGCCTTGGCTGTAGTGACCTTGAAGCAGTGGAGCTCAGAATGCTAATGGGAGTGACAAAAGAGAGGAGCAAGAATACTGCCCCTGCACTTCAGGCAAGTATCCTTAAGTGTATTCAGGAAACTTCTTGGTGGGATCCTGTGGGAGGACACTGTCCCAATGCAAAAAAGAGGAGGTGGAAGCGGGACAGGCTACAAAGGAAGAATTTAGAAACATTATCTAGGTATGTAGGGATTGTGTTAGGAAAGCTAAAACTCACTGAGATATGATGCTTGCAAGAAATGTAAAAAACAACAAGAAAATTTTCTATGGCTACGTTAGTAGTAAAACACTGAAAAGAAAAATGCAGGAACATTGCTGAATGGGGCGGGTGACTTAGAGACAGTGGATGCAAACTAGGCTGTTACTCAGTGCCACTTTTGCCTCACTTTTCATCAATGGGGTCTCCCAGGCCTCTGTGATTAGTGAAAAGCTCAAAGGAGGGGAAGAACTATTAACAGTGGATGAGG
This sequence comes from Pygoscelis adeliae, assembly GCF_000699105.1. Taxonomy (NCBI): domain Eukaryota; kingdom Metazoa; phylum Chordata; class Aves; order Sphenisciformes; family Spheniscidae; genus Pygoscelis; species Pygoscelis adeliae. The sequence goes on from NW_008824659.1 coordinate 852,841, forward strand.
ATCAAGACTGGTATTACCTGAAAAAAATCTCCATCTTTACATGTCCATAGATCAGGCTGCATCCAAGGATGCTGAGAGAACTGATCAATGTCCTTGCAAGGCTGCTTTATGTCATCTTTCAAAGGTAATGGAGATTAGGGTAGATTCCTGATGACTGAAGAAAAGCACTCATCTTCAAAAAGGATCAAAAAAGGGCCCTGGGGTCTCTACAGGCCATTCAACCTCACTTTGTCCCTGGGAAAATCATAAAGTAAGTCCTCTTGGAGCACATCTCTAGGCACATGAAGGAGAAGAAGGTGACTGAGTTACTGAGGATAAATCAAGCCTGACCAACCTGGTTGCCTCTGTGATAAAATGACCGGATTTACAAATGAGGGGAGAGTGAGGGATGTCATTTATATAAATTTCAGCAAGGTTTTCCACATTGTCTTCTACCATGTTCTTCCACACAAGTTAGGACACTAGAGGCTGGGTGAAGTGAACAACCAATGGGTAAAATTCTAGTAGAATGATCCGGCTCAAAAGGTAGATGTTAATGGGTCATACTCAAATTGGAGGCTGGTAACAAATAGAGTGTCAGAGAGGTCTAACTTGGGAACTGTTGTGTTTAATGTCTTTATCAATGGTCTGGAAAAGGCAGTGGAGTGTACTCTCATCAGTTTTGGAGATGATATCAAATTGAGGAGACCAGTCAATACGCTTGACAGCAGGGCTGCCATACAGAAGGACAGGCTGAAGGAATGGGCTGACAGGAACCTTATGAATTGCAACAGGGCCAAATATGAAGACATGCACAAGGAAAGAAAGAACCCCCTACAGTGATACAGGCTGGGGACAGACTAGTTGGTGAGCAGCTCTCAAAAAAAAGGCCCTGGGGTCTTGTCAGACAGCTAGCTGAAAATGAACCAACAGCATGTCCTCGCAGAACAGAAATCCAACAACCTCCTTGGCTATATTAACAGGAGCAGAGCTGGTGGATCAAGGGGAGGGATTACCCTCCTGCATTCACCACTCATTAGACTGCATCTGGAGTACTGTGTCTAGATTTGGCCCCCCGATACAAGAAAGACATTGACAAAATGTAGCAAGTTCATTGAAGGGCCACCAAGATAGGTGGGGGTTGGAACACCTGCCCTGTGAGGAGAAGCAAAGGGAGCCTGTCTTGTTTAGCCTTGAGAAGAGGAGGCTTCAAGGAGACCGAACAGGAAACCCGCAGTACCTATGGGGGGTGATAGAGAAGACAGAGCCAGGGTCTGCACAGTGGTGCATGGAAGGAAGATAAGAGGCAATGGGTGTAAGTTAAAGAAAGGTTCATACTGAATATAAGCAGAAACTTTTTCTGCAGAAGCAAGGAGTGGAAGCTTGGTTGCAAGCCAGTTAACCAGACAAGTTGTGCAGTTTCTGTCCATCCCTGGAGGTTTTCAAGACCCAAAAGGATAAAATCCAGAATAATCTGGTCTGACCACAGAGATTACCTTGTTTTGAGCAGGAAGTTGGACTAGAAATCTCCACAAGTGCCTTCCACCCTAAATTATTGCAAGATCCTATCCTATGATCCCATGATCCTAACACAAGAAACTGCTTATATGGCTGGGTGTGCACGAGCCTCTTACATAGTCACTCTTCCTCCCCTTGAATACCCTAGTGGAATTGAACTTCCTGTACACTCTTTTTCAGGGCCTTTCTCTCCTCCTTGTTTAACTGGAGTGTGTTCTTCCACATCGAGCTTGTCTTTTCATGTAGAATTATCCTCTGATTTTTTTTCTCCTGCTGGCATATCAAGCCTGATGCATATAAGTCCCAAGAAAAAAACATTGCTCCAGCAGTGGGGATTAATTACTGTCCCTAGTGTCTTTAGTTCTTGCAGGAAGTCTACTTTATCTTACCCTCTTAGTTGGGGCTGCTAGCAATATGAAGTCCATAAAGATACATAAAATGCTTGAAACAATATGTTTCAGTGGCCGAATATAACACAATGCCATAGCTTCTCTCTCTAATTATTGACATTACCATTATGCACACCAACTGCTGCGAAGATAACCTGATAAAATGGGTGACCTGATTAAGCACTTCCTGATTGAAGAGTGCTGCATATTAGCGAGCCTTCCATTGTGCTTCTGCATGCTAGGGGAATGATCTAAAAAAAAGCATACAAAGAGAAAAAAGCCGGAAAAACTTGCTGTAGAGCTACAGCATATAAACCTTGTGCTTCCATCTAAATCAAGAGGAGTAGAAATACAATTCTTCATGTAAGGAAGAAGTTAGGTTCACTTGCATATTGCAAAATCTTTTTCACTAATGGCTCCTTAGAGACCTTAATTATGCAGCAGTTAATACTAAATGCAAAATTTACTTAAGAAAGAGGGAGCAACTACTAATATCATTGAAAGCAGGTAGAGAAATGGTTATCAGTTTACATTGTGAGTGCATCAAGACATTGGAGCTGAATTCCAGGAGCAATGCCATTCTATAAACATTGAGGCAGCTCATATCAATACTGTACAAAAAGAGATACTCACTTGACTAACGCAAAGATAAGAGGACATGATTTGTAAGGACTGTGTCATGAGTTTAAGTTTAATAGGATGTCAGAGAACCTAGACACCAGACTATTCCGACTTCCCAGTGAGGCTCATATATTTTGAATCACTTGACAGACAAATCCTGCGCTGTTGTCCATCTGGGAAGATCAGGTCCATAGGAGGCTGGGCTATTAGCTATACGCACAGAATCATCATCTGAATGCTAGAAATAACCCAGACAGGGTTCTTCATGTTGCATATGTTATGAGACTTAAATTGTTACTGTTACTGGCTCAGTTTGTGTGAAAGACTAAGAGAAAAATGGCCCAGAAATACAAATCTACAAAATCAAATACAGCATCTGCACACTGTACCCCTGGTAAATATATATGTTATATCCAATATTTGGAACAATTGTGTGGTATATAGTACTTACTCTAACAGGTTTAAAGAAATTTCATCATCCAGCTTTTGTATAGTGTTATATATATATATATATACAGTTTGTTAAAATTGCTGGAGCATCTAGTATTGCTGAGTTATTGACAACACGTTATCTACATGGCAGGAGGGCATGGAGAGCAAAAACAACACTAAAGAATAACAGAATTGGGAAAGTAGCTACCTAGGTGTAAAAGTATTTAAGTAGAATCAAAGAAATTTGTAATACATTTCAGTTGAACTGTCCCTGGAAATGTCAAAATGATCATAAAACAAGCCCTTGAATTCCATGCTCTACAGGCATCACAGATTAATGCATAAACACTTAGGACCTCACTCTGTTTTTACCCTCATGTCATGGCATATCGCATAGTGGCAGAGTACCCACATTCCTTGTTTTAGACATCTAATTTTGATGCTCTGACTTGCTTTGTTGCATGGACTTATGTTCTTTCATTCATTCATTAGGGAACTCTAGTACTTAACATTGGTCCTCCAAATTGCATCCGTTAGAGGCCTAGAGTAGATGATTTGAACACTGCAGTGACTGTGTTTGCATGAAGAGACAGACATTTCATTGCCCCAGTCTCACTATACTCCGAAAATATGAAAATATAAAGTTGAATGCAAAGTCAACACACATTCCTCCCAAAAATATACCATCATCCTTTCTTTTCTTGGAAAGGGATCACAGGTTCTTAGGCAAGGAAATATTTGTAGAACTTTCCAGCTTATGTTCTCTGACAGCTAACGAGAGGACCAGAAATATGTGGTGCACTGCAAGGAGTGTCTACCTCTACCTATAGAAAGAGCCATTATTTGTCCTTTTTCCTACTGTATTTAAGTTATCGATGGAGATTATTTGTTTTTAAATATCCTGTGTAAAGTTGAATTTTGGTTGGGGGATATGGTTGCTGGAGATTGAAATGGAATTACCAGGGTGGCATGGCCAAGCAGTCTAAGGCGCTGGATTAAGGCTCCAGTCTCTTTGGGGACATGGGTTTGAATCCCACCGCTGCCAGGAATCCTTTCTAGGATGAAGTAACGCCGGGCACAGGTATAAATTGGGAGAGGGGTGGCTCTGCAGAAAGGGATGTGGGGGTGCTGGTTGACATCAGGCTCAATATGAGTCAGCAGTGTGCCCTGGCATGCATCAAACACAGCATAACCAGCTGGTCAAAAGAGGTGATTATCCCGCTGTATTCAGCATTGGTGCAGCCTCACCTTGAATACTGTGTGTGCAGTTCTGGGCCCCAAAATTTAAGAAGGATGTGAAGGTTCTTGAATGTGTCCAGAGGAGGGCAACAAATCTGGTGAAAGGGTGGAAGGAATGTTCTGTGAGGAGCGGCTAAGGACTTTGCACTTGTCTAGACTTTGGGCTGAGGGGTGACCTCATTGCTCTTTACAACTTCCTGAGGAGGGGAAGCGGAGAGGGAGATGTTGATCTCTTCTCCCTGGTACCCAGTGATAGAACGCGTGGGAATGGTTCAAAGCTGCCCCAGGGGAAGTTTAGACTAGACATTAGGAAGCATTTCTTTACCAAGAGGGTGGTCAAACACTGGAACAGGCTTCCTCCTAGAACAGGAACCTCCTAGAGAGGTGGTCGATGCCCCAAGCCTGTCAGTGTTTAAGAGGCATTTGGACAATGCCCTTAACAACATGCTTTAACTTTTGGTCAGCCCTGAATTGGTTAGGCAGTTGGACTAGGTGATTGTTGTAGGTCCCTTCCAACTGAAATATTCTAGTCTAGTCCAGTCTAGTCTAGTCTTTGTTGCCTCCTGTCTTCACAATCAGCTGGATTGAGCTTTCTGATCAGATTGCATTTTTCATGATGCACTACGGTACCATGACCCCAGTGAATCATTAGAGACACAGCTTGTTTTGGGAGCTGAGACCACAAATGAAAATGGAGATACAAAGCAACTCAGATATGCCTCCCATAAATCATTACAGTGGAAAGAGACTATTTTTTTCGACTAAGGCTGGAGACATTAAGGTCTTTCACTGAAATAAAAAATGGTGCCCCCTAACCCTCATCTCCTGCCCCTGCAAAGTGAGTTTTGCCTTTATTTGTTTTAATACGTTCATTAGTGACCTCTGAGCTGTGCATGCAATCAACACAGTAAACAGAACTATGGTTTTGAGCAACATAGAGGTAAAGATAATTTTGGTTCACCCTACTTTACTTTTCAAGAAAACTGTATTTTCTAGCCTTTTCTGATTCATTTGTACTGTGTTTTTCTTCCTTGTTAAAGAGGCAGTGTGAGTAAAGTAATACAGTGCTCACTCACCATTTAAAAATGTTACCATGACCTGCTTTATTTTCGGTGTTGTTCTACTTGACTGTGCACAGTAATAGGTGCTTCACAGTACTTCACACAGATTTTCAGGAAATACTGTCCTTTAAAGCAGCAGTACCCAATACTGCAGTATGCTGAGTCTTGGTATGCATGTTGGTTATGTTTGTTCTGTGTCGTGAAAATGCATGAACAGGTTGTCCCACTCCTTTGGCATGGGTAGCCTATACTGCATTTTGAGCAATGACACAATATTCATATCTTAAATCTCAAACCTACACAGATCACTAATCTTAAGTCTTAGGTGCTTATGAATTTACTGCATGTTAAAGGTAGAACAAGTGGGGGAAATTCTCTGCTGATATACAATTAACTGCTAAAATCAAAACCTCTTCAAGGTTCACAAATGAAAGCAACAATAATAGGCCAGCAACAGTTTTATGTATTTCAAACCATAAAGGGTGAAAGCTGTTGTTTTATGAATATTAGCATTTAACATTATGAATAGTTCACAGCATGCTCATCTGGGCCTAACATTCTCAATATTTAAATATCATTCAACAGTTATGAAACTGTCTGAAAATGTTCTTCTCCCACTGATTCTAAAAATGTATTTGTTTCTTTGTTCTTTTATTTATAAATTTAAATATCACTAGTACATCTCTATGTTATGGCTTATTAGATTTGGAAATATTTGCTTGGAAAGTAGTCTTTTTTTGAATACTGTTCATCAACTTCTTTGAGATTCATAAAACTATTTGTTGTTTAAGTCTGAAATTTTCAAAATAGTATGCATCTAGATCCCAGATTTTTACCAGCTCAGGATATGTGGTAGCCATCTCTTAACTAGACTGAAATGAAGTTATGTTTCTAACTCAAATTTCTGAACATCACAGACCGATAAAACCAGAAAGGAAATTGTGATCACCTAGCCTGACTTCTATGCAACTTTCCTGTACTGATTTCAGTTTAAGTGAGAATATATCTCATAGGAAAAAATTTAGTCTTGATTTTCATATTTTTAGTGATGAACTGCCAAGCGATCTTTTGTAAAATTTTCCAGTAGTTAATTTCTCAACTGTAAAATATGCAGAATTTTTGTGGTTTCAATTTCCAGACGTTGGGTTCTGTTATAATTTGTTTTACTAGATTGAAAAAACTTCTCTTATCACATAGCTGTTTCCTATGGCAATACCAGAAGAGAAATCCATAGAAGATAACTTAGGCCACAGAGGCAAATCCTCTCTAGATTTATTCTGTTTTACAACAGAGTCTTTCTCAGAGGTAGTTTCAGTACAGGACTGGGGCATTGGTCCAATAATCTTTTTCCATTTATGACTGCACGATCCTAAAGTGATTAGCTTCGTGAATACTCTCACTCTCTTTTTCCCCAATACCATGATTAGTCTTGAGGCTTTTCTTTGAATCATCTCCAACTTAACAACCTACTTCTTGAATTGTGAATACCAGCACCGGACATATTATATTAATAGAAGCTGAAATAGTGCCAAATGCAAAAGCAGAATAAGCCAGGTATTTTTATCAATATTTTCATTTATAAATTGTCAGATTTTGGCAACAGTGGACATATTCTCTGCTGATATTTACCTAATTATCCAGTATGATCTCTGTGTCCTACTCAGAGACAGTGCTTCTCAAGGGCTTCATCTCTACAGCCCAGCATTCTTTGCTCCAAGGGGTATGTCTTCTTATTTTTCTGTGTTAAAATGTATACTGTTTGGTAATCCATTGTTTAAAAAGTAACATGGTGTCCTCTCTGCTTCGTTATTTAGCATTCTTTGTTCATCTGCAGCTTTATTGGTCATTTATTTTATTCCAAGTCTTTCAAGATGTTAAATAATGTATGGCAAATTAAAAGCTAATCCTGTTGGACCTCAGTGAAAGCACAATCAGTTCTGATTACCTGCTTAAAATTGTTCTTTGAATCCTGTGAATTTTCAATCCAGGTACCGTGTTCCATGTGGTTAGATATCACTTCAGCTTCTTAATCAACTTTGCCATGTCATACCAAGTAAATTAACTCCTAGAACTCAAGTAAACCACATCACTAGTGTTGTGGACTAACCCCAGTAGGCAGCTTTTTTTTTTCCCCTTAGTCTATGGGCCACCCCTGTAAAATGTCCATAAAATGTCCATAAAGTGTGCATTGAGTTCATTGAGTCCATGACTTTGGGCTCCATCTGTTATGGTGGTCACTGAGTACAGGAGAGGTGGTGTGTTCCATCGGGCACCAAAGCCACCTCAGGTCAGGTCACTGCTGCACTTGCACTGTTTCTTGTGAGACTTGTCCTCCACTGGTTCTGGTGGTTCCTGCTATAGTATTTCCTATAACATGCAACTCAAATCATGGGTTACAACAATTTCAATGTATATCCATTACAATCTCCATGCCTCGCCTTTGGATCAGGCCATAGGTTTTAACATGACAATGAACTTCTCCCCTTGCCGCTGCTCCAGCATGGACTTATTCATGGGCCACAGTCTCTTCAGGGGTGTACCTGCTCCAGCGTGGACTTAACCTTGGACCACAATCCCTTCAGGAGTGTACCTGCTGCAGTGTGGACATATCCACGGCCACAGATGCTTTGAGGTGTACCTGCTCCAGCGTGGACTTAACCTTGGACCACAATCCCTTCAGGAGTGTACCTGCTGCAGTGTGGACATATCCACGGCCACAGATGCTTTGAGGTGTACCTGCTCCAGCGTGGACTTAACCTTGGACCACAATCCCTTCAGGAGTGTACCTGCTGCAGTGTGGACATATCCACGGCCACAGATGCTTTGAGGTGTACCTGCTCCCATGTGTACTTATCCACAGGTTGCAGTCCCTTTGACTCAAGTTCACACTGGAGTTCCAGCCTGTCCAGTACAGCAGCACAGGAACAGCAGTGATGTCCTGGCCATCTGCCAGTCCAGGTGCATCACCACTCCTCTTACCAAAAAGTTCCCAAGCACATCAGAGTTAGAAGCAAGCCCTGGCAAGCACAGGAGCCTGCCAATTAACAGCTAAACAGCAACAACAGCTATAGTTTCAGTCTAGCACACTCCAATCAAATATGTCCTTATCTCAAACCCTTCGAGCCTCAAATCGGGAGCCAAAAAGGACTGTTGTGGTTTAACCACAGTAGGCACCTAAGCCCTACACAGCTGCTCGCTCACTCTCCCCCAGTGGGATGGGGGAGAGAATCAGAAGGGTAAAAGTGAGAAAACTCATGGGTTGACACAAAGACAGATTAATAGGTAAAGAAAAAGCTGCACACACAAGCAAAGCAAAATAAGGAATTCATTCATTAGTTCCCATCAGCAGGCATATGTTTAGCCATCTCCAGAAAACCAGGGCTTCATCACGTGTAACAGTTACTTGGGAAGACAAACACCAATGCTTTCATTGCTGAGCTGTATTGGGTTTGCATGGCAAGGTTTTGGTAGTGGAGGGGCTACAGGGGTGGCTTCTGTGAGAAGCTGCTAGAAGCTTTCCCTATGTCAGACAGAGGCAATGCCATCCGGCTCCAAGATGGACACACCACTGGCCGAAGGTGAGCCCATCAGTGATGGTGGTAGCACCTCTGTGATAACATATTTAAGAAGGGGGGAAAAATCCTCCTGCGTGGAACAGCAGCCAGAGACAGGAGTGGGAATATGTGAGAGAAACAACCCTACAGGCACCAGGGTCAGTGAAGAAGGAGGGGGAGGAGGTGCTCCAGGCACTGGAGTGGAGATTCCCCTGCAGCCTGTGGTGAAGACCATGGTGAGGCAGGCTGTCACCCTGCAGCCCATTGAGGTCCATGGTGAAGCAGATATCCACCTGCAGCCCATGGAGGACCCCATGCCGGAGCAGGTGGATGCCTGCAGGAGGCTGTGACCCCGTTGGAAGCCCACGCTGGAGCAGGCTCCTGGCAGGAGCTGTGGACCTGTGGAGAGGAGCCCAAGCTGGAGCAGGTTTGGTAGCAGGACTTGTGACCCCATGGGGGACCCACGCTGGAGCAGTCTGTTCCTGAAGGACTGCACCCCATGGAAGGGACCTACGCTGGAGCAGTCTGTGAAGAACTGCAGCCTGTGGGAAGGACTCATGTTGGAGAAG
>NW_008824659.1:862252-865049 GCF_000699105.1 Pygoscelis adeliae
CTCACGTTGGAGAAGTTCATGGAGGACTGTCTCCCATGGGAGGGACCCCACGCTGGAGCAGGGGAAGAGTGTGAGGAGTCCTCCCCCGAGGAGGAAGGAGCGGCAGAGACGTGATGAACTGACCACAACCCCCATTCCCCATCCCCCTGCGCTGCTGTGGGGGAGGAGGTAGAGAAAATCAGGAATGAATTTGAGCCGGGAAGAAGGGATGGGTGGGGGGAAGGTGTTTTAAGATTTAGTTTTTATTTTCTCATTACCCTACTCTGATTTGATTGGTAATAAATTAAAATAATTTCCCCGAGTTGAGTCTGTGTTGCCCGTGACAGTAATTGGTGAATGCTGTCTCCCTGTCCTTATCTTGACCCATAAGCCTTTCGTTATATTTTCTCTCCTCTGTCCAGCTGAGGAGGGGGAGTAATAGAGCAGATTTAGTGGGTATCTGGCATCCAGCCAGGGTTAACCCACCACATGAGCACAACATCATATGGTCTGGGATATCCTTTTGGTCAGTTGGGGTCACTTGTTCCAGCTGTGTCTCCTCCCAACTTCTTGTGCACCCCCAGCCTCCTTGCTGGTGGGGTGGTGTGAGAAGCAGAAAAGGCCTTGACTCTGTGTAAGAACTGCTCAACAATACCTAAAACACACCTATGTTAGCAACACTGTTTTGGTCACAAATACAAAACAAAGTACCATACAAGCTGCTGTGAAGAAAATGAACTCTATCCCAGCCCAAACCAGCACATGTAGGAACTACCAGTGTTAATCAGAAGATATTCTAAAAGGTATATGTATTGAGAGGTTATGCTTTCCATAAACCATGCTGAATGACAAGGAATAAAAGGGTAGGAAGCGTGGCAACGGGGTACGGCATCAAATGAGGTACAGCTAGCAAAGGACAAAAAGGGTTATAAGAAGAAAGATTTTTATATGTAAACTAAGAGTGGCAGGAAAACTGAAGAGAGGATGTTGCAATACTTATCAAGTAAGAAAGGCCAATAACAGATGATGTGAAGAAGGCTGGGGAATTTAATGCCCCTTCAGCTTCATTTTCATTAAAAAGATCAGTTGTGATCAGATGGATAACACAATTACCATCAGTGGTGACAGATCAAGAATTGGGAGGTAATAAGAAAAGAATAGATTAGATATTACTTAGATAAATTAGATGACATTAGTTCATTGAGTGTGACAATAGTCATTCCAAAGAAAAGGATTCTATGTTTATATCGCTTGAGTACATGTGGCAATAGTTGTAGGTACCAACCAAATTGGGGCCCATTGCTGTTTACAGTAACAACGTTAAGAATACGTCTTGATTAGCATTACCTATGAATTAGCAGCAACTGCAAGTAAGTGCTGCCACATTTATTTGACCTTTAGAAAAAACATCCTCAAATGAATAACTACCATGGTCGGAATAGTAACAACCTTTGAACAGGTGTTTAGATCTCAATTATTTTATTGGGGAGCCTAGTAGAAGACAGTAATTATTCTTATAAAAAACTAAAGAATATTTTCTCTTTTGTGGCTAAAAGTTGTGGATAAAAATTTGAAACAGCAAGTTTTCAAATTCCAAAATCCAAAATAGATCAGGAACAGTTTCTGTGCTGAGTGTGGTATTGTCCATTCAAACTCATATACGTGACATTATTGTGTGTAAGTATCAGCTATATAAAGCAACTCTCTCATCCACAGCTGTCAAGGGAGCAACAGTAGGGGATTTTATTTTTAGAGGCTATATTATTGATCCAATTGATTTTAGAACAGCTTTCATAGCTTGGCAGAAGGCAGACAGTACTTAACAGAATATTGTCACTAGCATTCATAGAAATGATACAATATTTTTTGACAAATTCCTTTTTAAAACTTTTAGACAAAGGTTCCTGAACTAATGTAGCATGCTTTCTTTCAGGTACTGTTCCTGCAACATTTCCCTCTGTCTACAGCATTGTCTTCTTCCCCTTTACTTCCTCCATGACTACCTCACTGCAATACCACCACATCCTTCTTGTTGCCCTTCTCTTCACCCAGTACCTCCAGTGTTCCAGAATACATCCTTCTTGTGTCCACACACTTTGCCAGATTTATAGTCACATCCATTTCTAAAGATTAACTACCTTTCAGCATGTGTAGAGTTATGCTCAAAATCTTGTTTATGGGCAAAGAGGAAGCAAACCTTTTATATAAATAAAGCCATGAATTTCAAATCATTAATGTTGACATTGATTACAGAATCATAGAATAGTTTGGGTTGGAAGGGACCTTTAAAGGTCACCTAGTCCAACTCCCATGCCGTGGGCAGGGACATCTTCAACTAAATCGGGTTGACCAGAGCCCCATCCAACCTGACCTTGAATGTTTCCAGGGATGGGGCATCCACCATCTCTCTGGGCAACCTGTTCCAGTGCTTCACCACCCTCAGCATAAAAAATTTCTTCCTTATTTCTAGTCTAAATCTACTTCCCTTTAGTTTAAATCCATTCCCCCTTGTCCTGTCACAACAGGCCCTGCTAAAAAGTTTGACGCCATCTTTTTTATAAACCCGCTTTAAGTACTGATAGGCTACAATAAGGTCTCCCTGAAGCCTTCTCGTCTCCAGGCTGAGCAGCCCCAACTGTGTCAGCTTTTCTTCATAGGAGAAGTGTTCCATCCCCCTGAACGTTTTTGTGACCCTCCTCTGGACCCACTCCAACAGGTCTGTGTCTTTCTTATGCTGAGGGCTCCAGAGCTGGACGCAGTACTGCAGGTGGGGTCTCCCCAGAGCAGAGTAGAGGGGCAGAATCACCTCCCTCGACCT
>NW_008824659.1:866981-883407 GCF_000699105.1 Pygoscelis adeliae
CCAGCTATCTAGCTCCTTCTCTGCCTCCCTGACGTTATGCAGTCTTCTCACCAACAGTTCAGGTGACTGAACTGCAGGAGGTCCTCGACCTGGGCACACCTTTTTCAGGCAGGTCTGCTGCCTGTCCCTACCCAAGGAGAGAGGTCTAGGTGCTTCCTGCAGCCTGAGGTCTGCACTGCAGCCTCTCCCTTCAGCAGTTCCAGCTGCCTGGAGGCATTGGCCACCACTGGGGTAGATGGTGCCGACCCCCCAGCTGGAGCCGCAGCATTTACCCTCAGACGAATGCCCACCATTGTGCCTTGAGGGTTGGGTAGGATGAGTGCCCTCGACCTGTGCCCAGTTGCTGGGTTATGGGCCTGTGGAATGCCCCTCCTTCGAAGAGGCGCCCTCCCTGTGCACCCTCCCTCGTGAACTGCTGTGCAAACTGCCGCGCCACGCCCTAGCTGACGTGCCACGCCCTGTTTTCCCGTCCTGGTCGCAGCGCGACCTGGGGCTGCTTTTAGTGGGAGCGGGGGGTGGCAGCCCATTGCTCCTGGCCCCGCCCACACCTCGCCAGCCGCCCTCGTGAGAGCTGCCGGCTCCCCGCGGGGCTCCGCGCTCCCCCGCGGGGTTCCGTTCCCCGGCTCAGGAAACCCCCCTGTACGCCACGATCCGCCGCACTGCTGAGGGACGCGCCTGCACCGGAGCTGATCACCTCTGCAAGTCAATTTATTAAATTATTATAAACAATTTATTGTTTGTGTAATGGAAATCTTAAGAATCTAACCATTATTAGTCCAGAACTAATTGTTAAAGAAAGAATGATAATGAAGTTTAAATTGTTTAACACACACTTCTTAGTTTCTACCCCTATTCCTGGTGTTATGCTCACCCTTCGCCTGCTCCTCTGGGTCCTAATATTGGTGGGTTTAATCTATCAGGGGTGGGCGTTGGGGAGTGTTATGGAAAGTCAGTAGTATCTGGGGTCCTTTGCCAGGAGTAATGTGATGTTGATGTTCATGGTTTCTTCTTCCTCCTCCAGTACCCACTCTGAGTCAGTTTTTATGTTTGCTTGGATGTTTTTTACATCTTGCTCTTTATTCATTTGTTTGCAGCTCCACATTACATCCAAACTTACTACGTATGGTGCCTTTTCTGTATGTTTGATACCATTTCTTTGTTCTCCTTGTTACCCCTAAAACCAGTTTTGTCCAGCTCCAGGTTTGCATCTCTATAACTGAGTGTTGGTCAGTTGCTTACAGCTGTGGGAACCCCAGTGCCAAGGCTGTGCTCCATCTCTTACCATCCCAGTCCCGCACTCCTCCATGCCACATCCTGTATCTCCATTTCTCAGAGTGCTGCTCTCATACCAGGTCTCTATATTACACAGAATAATTGGTTATTACTGTTATTGATATAAAACTATGGTTGTACCATGCAAAGATAAACAAAAGTGTTAGAGGAAAATATATCATGCCGGATCCAACAGCTTGAGAGAGGCAAGGCTGCTGCAGCTCCATGCCCCCAGGTCTTACAAGTAACGAGGCTGAAAATGTATTCCCACTAGGCACATGCATACTGAGCACAGGTATACACCACATATATATGTGTCTGGACACACAAATAACAGACAGTCACACAGAGCACTCACACGAACACAGACAGCAGCAATGGCCTCATCCTGCTCCCCTCTCTGGCTGAGCAGGATGGAGACCTGTTAGTGGGAATATATATCATATCTATATATGTACATACAGTGTGAATCCCTCCAACAGCTGGCCTCATACACCCAGCCTGCCCAGTCACTGTACCTGGATCCAGTCTCCCCAGTTGCTGGCACCTGGACATACGAATCCCCAAGACCACAGCCCCATTCCAGTTGCTGGTGCAGACCATCACACACACACACAGAGCTGTCAAGGACTCCCCAGTCCCATAGCCGACCCCCTGTGCTCTCACCCTTAGAGACACACAGGTGCTCCCCCACCCAGAGCTGCCCCCAGAGCTGCCCCTCAGGCACACACACACACAGCCCTTGATCCCAGGCCACTTCACCTTCCTGCTGGCTCCTTCAGCTTGATCTTCACTAGTGATCACACAATCGCTCACACACCCACGCTCACTCCAGTCACTGGCACCACAGACCCCATACATGCACGTGCACATGGAGTGAAGAGCCCCTTACTGGAAAATAATTGAAACAATTTAATAAGGAGGCAGAACAGACTGCCCTGATCAGGAGCAGGGCATGGCCAGACAAACGTACTGACCAGCCCCTGCTTACACTCAAATGGGCCCTACTATTCCCTCATCCCTCTATTTCCCCTACTTGTTTTTCCCCAAATTGCCTAAACCCCTCCCTTTTGCTACCTTTGGTTCCTCCCCTAAACATGCCCTAATAAATCCTGTGCAATCCCATGTTCTTTCCCTGCCCCCAATACTGTGTCCCACACGCCTAGGCAGCAACTCCCCTTTCATTCAGAAGGTGACACTGAGATCTGGTTCCAATGATGCAGTGATGGGTTTCACACCTGGACAATGGGGATGAGGCTCTGCTGGGAAGGGCCCAGACAGGGTGTCCTCTGAGTCCTTAATTTGGGTTCCCCGTCTGCCATTGTGCCCCTGTTCTCTGGGTTTGTAGAGATGGGTTTTTGATGGGCTGGTGGCTCTTCCACAATGGGCCTGTAAGCAGCCAGAAGGGTTCCCCCACCTGTCATTGTGCCTCTGTGTCCCTTTGTGGGTGTGCAGATGAGCTTTTATCACATAACCTAACAAAAGGTACAACCATAGACACCTGATCAATTAGAGAAATTACCATCATAGCTAAACCAAGTGAAACAAAGCTGCAGGTAGGTCAAGAAATGTTCAAACACAGCAAGCTTGCCAGACCTCAGTCCTGAGGCCTTACAAACTCCATTGAGTGTACAAAGCTTACAGCCTGCTACTATCAACGGGTCTACTGTATTACAGGGCTATGTGGTTACTGTTGGCAGTTAGCTGATATACTAGGTGACACTTCAGAATCATTGGCTTTAGGCCACATGAGTCATGGTGGCACATTTGGAGGCTGTGCTGCCATGTTTTTAAGAGTACTTAAACTAGCTGGGTTAAAGCTGGCTCAAGCATGTGTGAAAAAGCTGAGGTAAAATTATATATCTCAGTTGCTGGCTGGGTGCCAATTTATGAAAAAGAAATAATAGATATACCCCGTTAGACTGGTTCTATGAAATCTCGGTACGTTACCTTGAAAATACAGGGAGCAGATTATCTGCTGACATAAACTGGCAGAACTGCACTGCAGTCACCTTTCCATTAACAGAGTCAATAAAATCAATGAAGCTGTGCCAGGTTAGACCAGTAGGCAACCTGGTTTGAGATGCTGAAATAGACAACATATCGATGAACAATTAATCACCTTATTTAATAATGATGAACAGAAAAGTTGTTTCCAGCCATTGGACAATTCCTTGAATAAATTAAAAATAAGTCATTTGTTATTGTTGCAATAACATATACATTAATTATTAAATTTGGTATTTTAGAATTTATTTTCTATTTGAACTCTTCCGTTTAAAAGCATTTCTAGAAAGAATCACTTAAAGAAAAAGGAATAAGAGGGAGATAAATGACAGAATTCTCTCTGATTCATCTCTTACCTAAGGAGGTTATAGGTCCCTTTGTGAGGCAGTTTTTTATCTGTAACTTGTGTATGTATAAAACAAATAGATGCCTTTTCCAGTTAAGTCTTTTTCCTAGTTTCCTACATGTTTTCCCTTGCAAACTTCTGAAGCTATCACACAATTTAAACCCAAGTGGAAAGAGGGTCCTAGGTCTCAAAAATAGTGAATTCTTACAATGTTTGTAAACTTTAGTATTGGGAGGCACCTGATAAGTGCTACAAATGTTTTGAAGACTGAGGCATGAGTGCATTATTGGACATTGTGAAAACCACGTAGAATTCACACTTATAAATATCCCTGGTGAGCAAGAAAAAAAGAGAGAAAAAAAGTCAGACAGAACTTGTAATCTTTCAACATGTAACATTGGAACAGGCTGCCCAGGGAAGTGGTTGAGTCACCATCCCTGGAGGTATTTAAAAGACGGGTAGATGAGGCGCTTAGGGACATGGTTTAGTGGGCATGGTGTTGTTGGGTTGACGGTTGGACTCGATGATCTTGGAGGTCTCTTCCAACCTTAATGATTCTATGATTCCTTTAGATGCTGAGGTCAGTCAGCCATATGCCACAAATGGGTAAGAAACTGGGCTTATTCTGTTGAGGTGGTCATGGACCTTCTACTCCATGCAGAGCTAAGTCTGTGTACTTGTCCATTTCGGACTTCATAAAATGAAACTTCCTTGAGTAGTGATCGAACCCCCTAAAGCTTGTTCTTCTCATATGAGTTTACTAGCCTTCCAGATAAAGACCAGTCTTCATTCTGCCTTGCCTCAGCAATTGATTTATTCCATTTAACAGCTTCTGTAGAAGTAATGAATCCTGGGTCTCCTACAGCCTGGCTAAAATTGATGGTTCACTTAGTTATCTTGTAGAAGGACCTCAACAGCATCACCTTCATTTTGTAAGACTGACAACATTGTGAATCATGACTTGAAGGATGCGCTCCCTTTAGTCCTAAGAAAAAAGGGTGGCTTTTGTGGGATATCAAGATCTGAGATGTACCCATCCATGTCTTGTATCCCACCCTGTCTTTTGTGGGTCCATAGCTTAATGCTACAGTTTAATGTATAGCTTAATGCTGGACAGTCATAACCACTTCTCAGACACAGGCAAGGGGCAGTTTCTTTTACTCATACTTGGCTCCCCGTCTCCAGACAGGGAGAAGTATCAGGCCACAGTGGGAATTTTGCCACTGATTTCAAAAGGGGCAATATTTCTACAGGGTGTGGTGAGCAGAAGTTGTTTAACCTAGGTTTCTGACTCAGTAAAGGAATTGAGAGGCAATAAATTTGTTATGAAGAAGGAAATCTGCCCTATTTTTCTGTTCTTTATGTGGAAAAATATACTTCATTCTACCTTGCAGTAAAAAGGTGGGGAGAAGTTAGAGGGAAGATTTTTTTTTTTTTCTTTGTAGCTTCCAGGAAAGTTCAATTATTCGTTGCCCCTTGGAATATAAAATTGTAACTCAGCATAAATGATTTGAGCAAGAAAATCTAAGAATCATTTACACTTTTTTTTAACTGAAAAGTCCCAATGTTCATTTATGATATTATGAGCTGCAGTGAGGTTCTCAAACATCATTAATCACTACAGATGGCTACAAACCCATTAAATCTTTTAAGCACCTGTTTGCCTATCAAATGCTCACATGGTAAGCTACCCTCTGGTTCACGTAAGTACATTAGTTTTAGAACATATAATTAGCTTACAATAACTGTACTTGTGCTAATTACCAGTCCCCTGAAAGAAAGAAGTGGATCCTGTTGAGTAATGGGGGTGGCTGGAAGTTAAAAACAGAGCTTCTAGACTGAGCAACAGACTGGATGACTCACTGTAAAATGTTTGTCTTATTTCTGGTAAGCCTGGTTCAATTCCACAGTGAGCATCTAAGTGAAATAGCTTGATTTTCTCTGCCATCAATCACAGGAGAATACCACCACACGTAATTTATCACAATTTGTCTCTTTTGAAGAGAGTTTCAGGATGGAAATAGCATAAAGACCAAATTATTTCTCACTCAGATGGGTTGCACCATATTTGAGAATGTGGTGTTGGACAGAAATTGCAATCTCTTGTCATACATTAAGTCTTATCAATATGAAGCTCTCTGCTAGAGCACATGCTAGAGTGCTCACTTTGCCAGAAGTATTTAGTGGCAATACCATTTATTCCCAAAGTAATAGCCCCCCTGTTCAGGATGGTAGGATTTCATTCCATCCTGCAGAATGGTTAATTTAATTAAATAAACAAACAAAGATGTAATCAGGTAAATTTACATAATACATGATGAGAGGGTTATTTCACTAAGAGATTTCTGTGCCATGTAGCTAGCTTCATAATAAAGGCACAGGAAAATTCTTAACCTGTGCAAATCAGTATAATTTTGCTAGCACTATACATATTTCTATCATCTCTGGGTGTAGCCTGCAATTTTCTCATAAACTACCCTAAATCCAGATCTAGTCTGAAAAACTGTATTCTGATGGCACACTACAGAAAGAATGCCATGTGAGCAATCAGATATCATCTTGACAATGCTGAATACTGATCAGCTTTTTTTCATAGTTTCCCAAATGTCTGTCTCTGTATACTGTCATTGTACATACTTTATATAATCCTACCAGAGAAAATACACTAAAACTAAAACTAGAACAATATCACAATACCATGCTGTAAACTAGAAATGCCGTTACTTCAAAACATATCTACCATAACCATACCATAAGAGCAAGCCAAGCCAAACTACATTTATAAGCTTTGAATTAAGTTTGATAACTAAAAAGTCTGAAAAATTCTGCAATAAGTTTTTGTTTTATTTTCTGAAATAGCTTTCCATGCCACAAGATTCAGTAATCTGAAGACTGAGATATGGTCACAATGCTGTGCAGTCATTTTGCTGAGGTTAATCAACAGAAATTTTAACAATGGCTGCAAAACCCTGAATTATTTCAAGGACAGTATATATCTACCCATTCTTGTCCGTATTTATCTGGACACTGACTACTCCCATTTCATTTGGAATACAGTCTGGACTGGTTGTCCAGATGCCAGTTTGTTCTAAAGGACATGCTAGACATCATCATCAAAGAAGCTGAATTGTAAAAAGCTGGAATGTCTACTACAGGTTTATTGCTTGAAATGTGTTTCTTCTCAATCTGGTACTGCCTGAAAGATTTTACCAAAAGATGTCAGAAGTTTCTCAAAGTCCTACAAGTAGCTGACTAAAATATGTGCTGGTGAGGAGAATGCATAAAGGGATAGATTGAGATAAGAGATAGCTGATGAATGAAAACTACTTTTAAACACATTTCAAAAAGGACTAAGCTGTGCAGGAATAAAAAAAAATATTGACACCCTGAATATAAGACATTCCTATTTTAATCCTGCAAAGTTTAGGTCCTAGAGAATCTTTGTTAAGAGAGTTTTTAAGCTCAGAGGGTAGAAAAAATATAATTTATAAAGTCAAAGGGAGGTTGGATGGAAGCTCGTTCCTTTATATACCCTCCAGTCTCCTCTAGGCATTCAACATAAAAAAGTACATTACTTTATATCCTTCACTGTCTTACTCTCAGACAGAATCAAATTTAAGGATTTGATTTGCAACTTATGCATTGACCCTAGTAAATCAAAGGCTATGCCTTAGAGGTAAAGCTTGTTCCCAAAAATCCATGGCAAAAATTGTTGTTTAATTATATATGTACCATAGTCTGACTTTGAAAAGTACTTGCAAGTGAAAGGAAAGATGTCTTCTGAACCCCTTAAATTGGTGTCAGTTCAACTAATGGGCCAGTTAATTAACTAATGGGTGTGATTTACAGGCCTTCTCCTGAGGTAAAACAGATTAAATATACCACTTAATTGCCTAGTATGGATTGACAGAGTTTATTGGTGAGCCTGGTCCAAAGTTTCCGCAAAATGTCTTGAAGTGCATTTCCATTGGAAGAATATCAGCAGGTACAGAAAAGGAGCAAATGGGACATATGGTAATTCTTTTAAAACATTAATGTGTTTCTCCTTAATAAAACTTGATGTAAGAATGACAATTACTGCCAAGTGTGATAACAATTCATCTAAATTTTAGTAAGATTTTGTTAAGAAGGGAGGACTGACCTTTCAAAGCCTTACAACTTGGTTGGAGAATTTTATACAGTAAAAAGTGTATTAACTAGCACAAATGAGACATCAGAATTATCAGCCATATCCTATGAAATTGATAATAATTCTACTTCACCTTAAACTGCTTCAAACTGCAGTATTTTTGCTTTAGTATGCAAGATTTTGAGTGCTGCCTCCTCATCCTGACTCCAAAATGCATTATTACATTTGAAAAATGAGTTTATTCCTGGATTGATAGTAGTCTACCAAAATTCAGTGAATGCCCCCAGGTTTGTCATGAACCATGTGCTTTTCATTTATTTATATCTCAGCAAACATTATATTTGACTCTTAAATGAGACTTTCTTGAGTTAGACTTGAACTGCTTCTGGCACACTATGGTTTTGATATCCCAAAGATCTTGGGCAACCCACTGTGGGCAAGTGGATCCTGCTGTGTCAGTCTCTTAGAAAGACGTTATCTACACAAAAAATGGCTTTCAACGCCACAAGATATAAGAAGGAATTTGAGAAAACTAGGTCAAAGTATTTGTCTTTCTGGTGAGACGAACTCACGAGCTCTCCTCAGCAGCACATATCCTGTAGTTCCTCTGCTCTGCTCACAGAAGTCTGGCTGAGGGTTGCTGCTTTTTTCCAGGTCTGTAAGCTCACATTCACCAGCTTCAGGACTCTCTGATTTTTCCGTTGCTTACTCTAGCATTTCTTTTTCCAGCTGCATCTTCCTTTAGCTCATTCATATTACTTTGCTGTGGTTTTCAAGTAATATTGCAACTGTATTATTTAAGTCTTGCTTTCCACCAACTTGAAAATGAGACACACAGACCTATTTACATTCTCCAGGCTGATTTTGCAGCCACCTAGGCTGGACAGTCTAATATTTTTATTGGCTTCTTAAATTCTAGAGGATATGATAAAATCTGTATGAAGATCCTATTGCTTTAATAATAATCTCAATACAGTAACCACAAAGCCATTGTCTTGCAATGTACAACTTTTTAAGTGATAGAATTAGGCTTTTCAGTTTGAACTAGCTGTATTCTTCAGAATGCAAGCTTTTGTTAAAATCAAAACCATATGCCAAGTTTCCAGCTCTTCTGTGTTTTGGTAGTGTATAATTAGGTGTTTTGATTTTAGGGGAGTGCATATGCTAAGGAATAACAAGAAAATGGATGAATTGTGCATTAATTGTGACTTTCATGAAGGTGTGAAGAAATACTGCAAAGTCATATAAGCGTAGATGGAGATGTATAAAATTATGTGGCTATTGAGGCCACAACCTCAGGATGAATAGAGAATGTCCTAGAAATCAGTCTTGGTATAAATTCACTGGCCCCACTTGTTGTGTATTGGATGCAGAAAGTCCAGATTAATACCTTTGATATTCACACTGGGTTCAATGAAGATGTATTTTAAATCCTTTGTGAGGAGCTTACCAGATATAATTCAGAATTTAAGATGTTGTTTAAAAAAAGTTTCTAGTCTTCTGGTTTCAAGATAACCTTCACAATGTAAATCAATCCATATGGCCTTTGAATTGATAAGAAGGCAGCCTAAAATAATGTCACCAAGACAGGTTAAATAATAACTCTTCTAACTGACTTTAAAAAATTCCAGGTCTTTGCTATCAGAAAAAGACAGTTTCCCTGAAGATTGTTAAAGACTTAAGTTTTGCCTTTAGAGATTACTCTACAAAATTATCTAACTTGCTCCAGCAAGAGTTTTCCTGTGAACCGACGCCTGATAATCTCTTTGACCATGAAAAAGAACCTTTACAATTTTGGCTTACATTTTAAGATCACATTTGGCAGAATTTACAGTTTAAAACTGATCACACATTTTAATTCTGGATGACAGCACTAACAGTGCTGCACAGCATCAGCTTAAAGATTTTAAGGCAGATTTAAATATATAGTATAGCATTACAAGTGGTTGGAACATTTTCACCTGTGTGACATTTTGGTGAAATACACTGGTTCACCAAAGCCCTAATGTTCCATAAAGATATAACTGTTTCCACACAAATTTCACCTAGAAAGTCTTTGGTTCAAGAAAGAACATTTTGTTGAGAAGAGTAGGATATAGCCCAGTGTCTGGAGTACTGTCTTGAATGTTATGAGTGTAGATTTACGTCTCTGCGTTGGGATTGAAAAGCTCTGCTGTGTTGTAAATACAGCAGTGACCTGCAGTTGGGATCAATGCACTACTACCTGAGCAATCAGGTTACAAAACCTGATGCATGTAAACAATAGCAAAAGGATACATATAAAAATAATTATGTCTCTAATTCGGATAGTGTTACTTTTATTTCTAAAATGTTGTATGTTGTAATCTTTCTGTTTGTTTGGTTTTGGGTATTTTTTAATCAGGAGCTGTCAAAAACACTGGGTGTAAATGATTGATGACATCTCAGATCCTCAAATATTGTAATGTTCCTACTCCAAGAATTATTACAAGTAACTAGTGTAACAACACACATAAAATTTAGCTTGCTTTGTCACCCTTTTCCAATTCAGCTGCACCAAATCTAATAAACCAAAATTACAACTATTCCACAGCTGGTTGAATAAAATGTTCATGTAATGAAAAAGTGTCCAGTCTCATTCTGATTAAAGTCAGTGGAAGGTTTTAAGTCAAGACTATAAACTTAATGGAGAATGTGTTTTTCAAAGTACAGTTATTGATAAGCATAAAAGAAAATGCTGTGTCTGAAGTATATAATTAATATAATTCTGAAATACATTTTTTTTTTAATATTGTCTTTTAAAAACATTTTTCCAGGCTACTGGATACGAAAAGACAGAAGATACAGTTCTTTCTTCAGAGAGTTTATGATTAAGTAGAGCAGAAAGATAAAATATTGTAACAGGGAAAGAAAAGGCTTAGGGGTCCTGATTCATCCCACCTATCTCCAGGCATCGTGCTTAAAAACATAGCTAATGGATGCTCCCTGTATACTCAGCAAGGAGCGAGAGGAATCTCCAGGGAGAGATTCAGATCAAAGACAAGGTATTTTCCTCTGGGAGTGCCTCTCTTTCACACCAGTATCATAAACAAAGAACCTGTGGCAACGAGGGTCCTTATTTAGGAATGTCTGCCGGGTGCCTAAAGTCAGAGAAGATGAAGCTGATCCAGGATAGGAGATAATGGATATTCAGCCAGAAAATAGTGCTGGCTGTACAGGTGGAAATAACTTCTTCATCATCTGGTCTTGGATCATGCTGCAAGGTAGCATGTCACAAGTTTTACAAATACTATAAATTGGCAAATATCACAAACCTGTCCAGTTTTAAAGAGAGCATGACCAGTATGAAAACATGCAAATACATATCCTATTTGACAACAACTTGTAATCTTACTGCATTATGTGCAATATATTCAAGTCTTGTGGGAAGGAAGGATTTTGACTTGACATTAAGTTACTCCATATTATTTGGCACACAAAAAAATTATAAGCTTTGCATTAAGGGAGCTTCTATAACATTGTTTCATTAAAAATCTTTGTCCAAGTGTATGATAATATCCCTAGAACCCATGTGAAAGAAGGGGAAGGACTGTGATTGTCACTGCCCTTTCCTTCCCCTCAAAGCTCGGGTCTCTACATTTCAATGATTTATTGGACATATGTGGTTGCTATGCTTTTTTCCAAATTATTTACCTTTTCTCTTACTTCTACCTTTCTGTTCCATATGATTTATTTTGTCACTGGCTTTGTCACTAGCTTCCCTGTATTGCTAATGCCCCCAGAACCGTCCCAATTAAAGGACTGAGTCACAAACAGAAAAATGAAGTGGAAAAAGAAGGGAGGTTTCTAGCCCCACATCCATAAACATTGTGGAGAGGTAATTTCTCTACAAATATTTATACCATCACTCCCTGCACTTTCAGGAAATAATTATTTCTCCTACTTTTGAATAATTGTTCTTTCTTAGGAACCAGATTATCCTCAGGTGTTAATTAATAAGGTAACACCAAAGATGGATTTTTTTCCTCTAGGTTTTTAAAATATATTTTGAATACAAAGAGAGTTGGCATGTTTGTTCTTTTAAAACATGCATTAGGAAAGCCCTAATGCTCTAATGCTCATAATTGATTAATGATTTTCATCAGCCTTTAAATAAAACAAAGAGTCTACATCCTTTTCTCTTTTAACCTGTATGTATAGTTTGTATACACACACAAATATACACATACACACACACACATCTATATTACACTGAAAGCTAAATAGATAACAGGTATAATATTCTTAAAATAATTGATGAAAATATTTATTACTTGAGAAACAACAGTTTGTGGAAAATACTTTTCTTATGTTTTTAATGGCTTAATTTTCTGAACATCTCTTGCCCTCACCCATGCATTACAGTGTGTTCTTACTGTAAAATGCATTCAGGACAAGATATCACTTAAATATGAAGAATCTGTAGATACTTGATTTTATGTGGTTATGGTCAGATGGACTCAAATGGAGTCTTATGCTTTGTATCTGCAGAAGCACATTTATACTAACACAACTGACCCCAAAATACATTCAGCTAAAACTTGAGATTTTTAGTCACAGCTGCCTCTTATTGCTTATGGTAGACTATCTGGTTTTCTCTTCTGCTTTCAAGTAACATAACCATCAATGCTTAATGCAAATAACTAGTCAAACAGATGAAGAAAATAAAAAAATAATAAATCTTCAATGGATTAGGAAATACATTTTAATTTTCTATATTATTTTTCTCCTTTTTATTGGCAGCCGATTGCACACATTCATGTTTTGCTTATGGAGGATACTCTTGGGGGAAAAAAATCATACTTTGCTCATACATAAAGTACTTGGTGATTGCGAAGTGAAAGAGACGCTGTTACCTTTTTGGAACTTCACTTCCCAGACAAAAGGGAGGAAGAGAACTGACACCTTTACAGAGATGGAGACATGGAGGAAAGTAGGAACTAGACAGGGAAAAGAAAAAGAAAGAAAGAGGAGGACTGTTGTGAAGTGCAAGACTATAGAATGTTCTGAAAAAAAACAGGTGAAACCTGACAAATATAAATCACTCTTGAAAAAAAGACACAGTAGTAGATCTTGTCCCTGTGTGGGAAGATTTATCCAGACCGAATGATAAAAATGAGAACAACTCTTTCTAAAACCATCCTCACATTAAAATTCTTCTGATGAAGGGATGAAAGCTTCTGTTTGCAACAATCTACTGCCATAAAATGGGAGCACTGAGGCCATTTCTTTTTTTCATCTTTAAGAAAGAGGCTTCTCAGCATCCTGTAACAATTTATGCTGGTTTTGCACTATTTTGGTTCTATACATCTACCAGTTGCCTGAAGGAAGGATAATGATGTGTTGAGATGATCTTAAAACCTCCCCTTATCCTGCTGCCTTCCACTGAAAAGCCAGAATAATCACATTTAAGGAAATATTTGATAGAAATTTAATAGAATAAGCTTAAGTCTATTCGTCTGACCTGGCTTAAAACTCAATACAAGAAATTTAACAGTTATCCCCTAAAATGCTGTTTTACTTGTCATCTCTTGAATATAATCCATAGCTGAAGATTTGTTGTCTTCCTGTCTTAATTTTACAAGCTATGCACTCTGCTTATAGCTTTATCAGAATGTAAAAGATTTCTTGAGTGAATTTATATGTGAGATAAATTCTGAAAAATTGATCCAGAATACTTAGCTGATTTGGTTTTAGTTGCTAAAAACATTACAAAAATGTAATACTTTGGCACTGTAATTATGTTTAGCTCTAAAAATAGTTTCCTTGTAGAGTAATAGGATTTCCATGAGATTTGTGCTGCTTAAGCTCCAGGTTCTTCCTCCTGGAGTAAGCTTGCAGCACATTATGGAGATGTGAATGGGAATGGAACTGGGAAGGTATTGGAAAGGAGAAGAAAATCTTGATTTTACTTATCTTCTGTCTTATTTCCTCACATTTTCTTTTGCTGTTTTCCTCTTGCTTCTTTCTTCTGCCTTCTTCACCCACATTCTGCTTCATGCCCCATGTGTTTGGTCTGGTATTTGTGCTGTGGGACTTCCTACCTCCAGCTACTGTGTGTTTGTTCCTCCCATCGGCATGCCCAGTTCCTTGCTCCAAGTCTATGGACACTGCTAATTCTTACAGGTTTATTGTGCTCTATGGCTTCTTACAATGGACTTGAAGCATGTACTCAAACTTTCCCTGAATTCACACTGAAAGTCAACGCTCCAGCTGAGAATAGAGACCGGCTTATTTAGGTTTGGAGTCATAAGTGATCAGATTACTCTCTCTGAAATATAAGGATCAGGGCATTAACCAAGGTAGCCTATGGTTTTTTTAGACTAATAACTTTTTCTTTTTTTTTAAATCTTTGTTGGTATTTGATTTTTGTTTTCCTAGAAGATCCAGATGCTGATTCCTAAATAAAACTTATTCTTTTCATGGTTTGTGATGTATTTTAAGCCAGTCTTACTGCCTCTTCTTTGTCCTGTGATTTTGCAATATGAAAATTTGCAATTGACGAGAGGCCAACTGTATGAGGTTCAACAAGGCCAAGTGCAGGGTCCTGCACTTTGGCCACAACAACCCCATGCAGCGCTACAGGCTTGGGGAAGAGTGGCTGGAAAGCTGCCTGGCGGAAAAGGACCTGGGGGTGCTGGTTGACAGCCGGCATAGATAGATAGATAGATAGATAGATAGGAAAGTGAAAGGAATCATGGAGCCTGGTAGGTTTTCCTTGGGAGATCTGGGCTCAGACCTTACTTCTGACTTGAATAAGTTATCTCTACTGTCTTTACCTTGTTTCCTCACCTGTAAAGTAAAATGGTGGTAGTCCTCTTTGGATTTTCCTTTTCTTTTTCTTGTGCCCACATAAGTTTGAGGACAAAGGCTGCCTCTTCCTCAGGGTTCTTAGCAGTGGCTGAAGCCTTGGATTGCTGTGTAATCAGAAATAACCACAAGGTTGAGTTGCTGGGTTTTTCCCTATTTTGAATATGAAATCACAAGACAAAAGGCATTTTAGCAAGGGATGTATTCGTGCAGGTACTTATGCGCATACACCCATTAACACAGTGAGTGAAGCTGCTGAAAAATAAGCCATTGCCAATACTGCTTCTTAACGTGTCTTACACCCAAGTGCACACAGCAGTGTTATTGACTGGTGATGTGGAAATGTTCTTTCAAACTAGGCATTCATAATTAAACCAAGATCAAACACCCAGCCTTTACTCTAGTGCTAATGATGTGGAATATCTTCCTTTTCTTGTATTATTTTTTCATGTTTGTGTGTGTGTGTGTGCCTGTGTGTATAGTTTTGCAGCAAGATAGTTAAGGGCACACTGATATTTCAGCAAAAGCTCGTTTAAAAGCTCATAATCATACCTATGGCTGAAATGAAGTACTTTTCTAACCCTTCCTTCTGTCCCTGTGGAGACAGAAATTGACTGAAATGTGCATAGCCACTTGTTCTGAAAGCAGAGGAGAACCATCTGCTCCCAGTGACACTGTGGCATAGACTGCTGTTTCTAACACTAACAGAGTAGGAAATCAATATGAAATCAAGTCAGTACTCCACATACATGAACACATGTCTTCCTGTTGATGCCTCAGTGTCTGCTGTCACATTCTTTCAATCAGCTGTTCACCTGCAAAGTGCTGTGAGCAGAGTCCCAGCTTTTCCAGACACTAATATTTTTGAGACACTGAACAAATAACATTGCAATTGAGACTCAGATTAAACACAATAATATCACATGATTAAAAGAATTCATAACTGCAATCCATAGCCATGTACCTAATGATTATCCAGGAAAAAAATATCTGTTATATAGATAGAGCTCATACTGACTCTGCTATGGATATGTAATATATCTTTTCCTGACATGACGTTCTAGGGATGTGTGACCATTTTAACAGCATTGTGAAATGCCACCTTGGCATGGAAGCTGTGAAGTTATTCCACAGTGAAATGATTTAACAGAACAGCAACAAAAATAAAAATAAGGGATAGTCACAATGCCTGGCAAACCTGTAATCTCCAGAGGCCAGCCTCCAGCAGTTCTGCAGCACTCTAAACAATACCATAAATAAAGGTAATTATCCAAATGATGTTATAAAGCTAAGTCAAACATGGCCTTGTGGAGAAGTCTCATGCAATTAAATGGGGGAAAAATCTGTAGAATTGTGTAGGAAGGAAATTTTTTACTCCATTTTGTAGGATATTATTCTTTATTAAAGTCTCTACTACAGTGCAAGAATTATGTAGAAAACTGACCATTTTCTTTCAATAACCAAATTATTTTTTTTAAGAGCATGGAGTGTTTTTCTGTAGCTGGAGTTTATGCTGTTGTCTAATCATAAAACACACAACAGTATGTTTGAATGATAGCTAACTGATTTAAGCAAAAACCACAGCAAAGACAAAGCTGTTCACAAAAGCTCACAGTTTAACTACAGTTTCTGACTCCTGTGAAAATAACAGACTGCCCTACTTGACTAGTATTTTATGCTAAATAAGAGGAGTTGAGTCAAATAGTGTGTTTTCTCATGGTGAGACCATGCTCTGTAAGGTCTCTAACCCAGTTTTGTCTACGTATTGCTTGGGAGGTGTCAGGAGGGTGAAGACTAGACAGGAAAGAATTCCTTTGCTGGGGGGACTTTTTGCTGGTGTAGTA
>NW_008824659.1:883477-891289 GCF_000699105.1 Pygoscelis adeliae
GTATGATGGAAAAAGGACCTCCGTGATGTCTGTGATTGCTACTGTGCAGTTTCTCTAAAGATTCCAAGTTAATGCTCAAGCCAGAAGTGTACATCCTGAGAGTAGTAAAGTTCCCTGGGCTCCAAGTGCTCACTCCCTTTTTGGTAAGGGATATTCTTTAGTTATATACTTCCAAGAATAAAATTAAAGTTAGTGAAAATCCACCTGTAAATACTTCTGAATGTCTCTATTGTCTTGCAGTTGTCTTCAAATAGTACACTTGGAGACTGAAATACCAATAATTCTTCCTGCCTTACTGCCCCCTTTCTTAGAACAGCTTTTAAGGATTACATGAATTTCTTTGCTGTAACAGTTTCCATCACTTATCCTTGAAACCAAACTGTATTGAGCTTGGTTTAGACTGATACTTTTTTCCTTTTTAAATTCAGCCATCAGTCAACCCCAGTATACATAATTTCCCCCTAGTCTTTGTAGTTCTTTAGACCTTGAATCGAACTGAATGGAATAGACAAATTACCTGCAGGCGTGATTCCCTTGGATATAATGAAGTTACAAAAATTATGAGCTTGTCTTGATGAGAAATAATTGTGCACATCTGAGCATTGTTTTTCTAAGCACCTTCAATGTCAGTGTAGTTAGTGAGCAGCATAACCTCTATAATGAGTGAAGCTTAAGACCTCAGATTTCTGTGGTCACAGATTAAAAGTGGTTGCCAACCACCACCATTCCTTCCCCATTTCTGCCTCAAACCGCATCAACAACAGATTGCTGTCCCTGTAGGTTGAATGATTGGATGGCTCATGAAACTGCTCCTCATCACCCCACATTTCAGTCAGCCTGAAATGAACCATCTCAAATCTTTTTACCCTACTATGATATATTGAATACTGTGAAGTTTCAGAAGCTGCTTCCTAAAATGTTCAGTGAACCTTGATATGGGAAGGACTGACTCTATTAGAGAGGTTGGATGAATGGCTGTCCAGTTTTAATCTACTGTCCCATATGTATACAAACTTTAAGGATTCACTGTGATCGTCCATACCGCTTTACAGCTTACTTTCCTGCCAGATGCAGACCTATGGCGTCTGTTAAGAAGTCACATTCTGTGTGGCACACGACACTATATTTGGATAAGGATTTGAATAATTGCATGCCATGTTTCCTGTGATGGTTTTACTTTCTTGTTTATTTTGAAACGGATGAAATAGAGAGAAGTGGTTGATCCTAGAATGAAAATACTGAGTCACTTCAGCTGTTCAGTCTGTAATGGAGTAAGGGCAGGTTGCTTTTGCTCTGCATCATTTAGAAGGTGACTGTCAAATACTGAGATCCTTTGATAATGACAGTCATGAAGTCACCTGTCATCAGTAACACAGTCAAGATGCTCCTCTAAACATTATTACATAGCAATAGCTCCCTTCTTCTCTGAGTTTAATTTAAAGATAAATTAATGTTCCTGAAAAGTAACAGGTAAAGCCTTAAAAAGTGAGAACTTGTGTTTATACAGAAAACAGACAGCAGCAGGGAAAACTTCCAATGTTTTCCAGTTTGAGTTGACTTTATACTTGAAGAATGTGGAGTTAGTTTGGATTCCATGCCTACTTTTTTTTGGCTTCTTTTCCCTGCCAGCAGGGATATCAATTGTGATGGCAGGCTAAGTAATAATTATTGGGATTTTTGAGAGCTCTTAAACAGTTACTGTCTGCCAAAAGTTACCACGCACTGGTATCTTAGATACCAGAGCTATTTGACTGTACTTAGCATAGCATATCTCTCTGGGCTTTTATGATGTGGTAACAGTTGACAATTTGTGACTTACTGATAGTGACAACTGGATGTATGAAACCATCAGTTCATTTAGCATCAGCATGCCTATTACACTTTATTCCAGCAACATGAATGAAGACAGCTGTGCGCTGGTAAACAATTTTTAAAAACAACTAAAAATGTGGAAGGTGACTTCTAAGAAAAAAAAAGTAACTGGCAGTAAAAAAATAGACAGGGTAATATTTTGTGAGGCTTGAAGACTATTGTCTTTAAGAGTTTTTGAGAATATATGTCAGTTAAGGTCTTCATTATCAGCATGGTTATATGAATATTTTTGATTAATAGTCAACTTTCCAAGAAATTAAATTTTGATCAGCCTGAAACTCACCAGAAATCTCAGTGAAATTCTGCAAATAATTTTGCCTGAAAAAGAAATGATGTAATTTTAGAAATATTCAATTAGTCAGGACATTTTGAAAATGACAATTAGAAAAAGCTTTATTATAAAGGTGAACTAGATTTACACTGGAATTTTGGTACTGTTAATAAAACAGACCTGTTGTGGTAGTTACAGTGTGTATCTGAAGTACAGAAGGAATTCAGCTTCAGATATAGAGTAGAGTAGGTTAAGGTAGAGTAGAATAGAATAGAATAGAATAGAATAGAATAGAATAGAATAATTTCAGTTGGAAGGGACACCTGACCACTGCAGGACTGACCAAAAGTTAAAGCATATTATTAAGGGCATTGTCCAACTGCTTCTTAAACACTGAATACACTTGAATAATCCAGTTTTCCAGCATAAAGGGTTTTTTTCCTATACCCTTACTGCTACATTATATAATCAGATTTAGTTTGACCAAGTAGGAATTGGAATATTTTCTTTAAAGCAGGACCTCTTTGGCAGCAAGGACCAAAAAAAGCCCTGCTTGAGGATGCTCTATAGACTAGTGGCTAGCACACTCACTGGGTTGAGAAAGAGCAAAAATAGTGTTGTTTTAAATCTTTGTTTTTAATAAAACAAATGGGTGATTTTAATCCATGTCCCTTACCTTCCATGGGAACATCTGAATCGTACAGCTACACATGGCATAGCCTCAGCTGCCCTCTCCTTCCTGGTTTGGGTAGCTGGTTCTAGTGCACTCGTCTTTCCCTGCCCACACGGCAATGAAATCATCTGATTGCTTTTAAACACAAGTAGTTAGCTGTTGGCCAAAAAAAATATTTATTTTGAATAAGAAATATGATTTACATGTATAAGAAATATGATTCATATGATTTACCACAGAAGTTCCATATTTCTAATTTAAGTAATACTGTTAGTATATATATGTATATAAGTATAAATCTATTTACTAAACTAAAGAAAGAAACTCCACAATTATTTGCACAGCATTAATGCCAGTTATCCAGACACCTGAAGATGTGTGCCTTCTGTCCATAAATGTCAGTGAAATGGAGAACACTGTTTACTTTGGTATCTTTTTCTTAAAACCCAAGATATACTATGCAACAAGCATGTAGCCCCCACTGCAGTTTAATCTATATTTTGATTTCCTTTTTCAAAACTTTTTTTATGACAAAGTATAGTTGTTGATACATCAGCTAGAGCTGGCATTTCTGGCAAGGAAAATAGTTTGTGTCTGCAGTATGTTGAATATTTTCCAATGACAGATCCCCAGTCACCACAGAAGTGGTTGACATCTTGGAGAATTTCCAGATGAATGTACTGGAGGAACAAAGCAACAAGTTGCTGCAAAGTGCTGCAGAGGTTAGTTCCATTCTGTCAACAGCTACAGTCATATCGCATTTCATATAGAGATGGAGTTGCTTAGATTTTTGACAGAATCCATGAAATATATGTTTTTAAAAACTTGCAAGGTATATATGTGACTCTAGATAATATGTTATCATTTAAAGTCAGCAAAAATCCTCTACTGCAATCGAATTCGCAAATAAACAAAAACACATATCACAAAAGCATTATTTTTGTAGTGTTGAGGTAACTGTGTGGTTAGGCAATGCTAACAAGTATAGATTTGAATTTGTCTGGAGATGTGGTGGGTTGTCTGGGTTAATAGCCAAACTGCCACCCAGCTGCTCCCTCCCTCCCTCCTTCCCTCAGAGGGATGAGGGGTGAAAATAGAAAAAAAACACAAGAACGATAAAGCTCATGGGTGGAAATGATGACAGGGAAATTGTTTGCCAGTTACTGTAGCAGGCAAAATAGACTCAACTTGGGGAAAACTGACTTAATTTATTGCCCATTAAAATGGATATTTAATTGTAGAATTGGGTAGTGAGAAACAAAAAGACAAACATTAAAAAAAACCCCACCTTTCCTTCCCCTTTTCCTAGGCTCAGCTTCACTCTTTCACTCCAGACTCCTTTGCCCCGCCCCAAGCTGTGCAGGGGGTCTGGGTTGTGGGGTTACAGTCAGTACACAGCTCTTTCTCTCTGCTTCTCCTTCCTCCTCACACTTTCCTATGCTCCAGCATGGGCTTTTCCATAGGCTGCAGTCCTGTCAGGGAAAATCAGCTTCAGTGTGCGTTTTCCATGGGCCACAGTTCCTTCGGAAATACCCATCTGCTCCAGTGTGAAGTCCTCCATTGTGCTGCAGGAAATACCTGCTCCAGCACCTGGAGCACCTCCTCTGACCTTGATGTTCCCTCTGCTGTTCCTCACTCTTTTGTTTTTCCCTTCTCCTCTGCTTGTCCCTCATTTTTTTCCCTTTCTTAAGTATGTTTTCACAGAGGCACCGCCAACTTTGCTGATGGGCTCAGCTGTGGCCTGCAGTTGGTCAGGCTGTGTCCAGCACAGGACAGCCCCTGATCTCTTCTCACAGAGACAACCCCTGCATTCCCCTGCTACCAAAACCTTGCCATGGACACCCAATATGAGAAATTATGAAAGACTTTATGGAGTCCTGCTAGGAATCGGAAAAGTTAGTACTTTGTTGTCATTATTTCAAAATATCTTCCACTTAGGTACTCAAAGAAGTACTTAGGAGTCCGAGACCTAGAAAACAACTAAATTTCTCTCTCTTCTCCCATGCTGCTTAACCAAACGAAATTCTCACCTTTCACCTTAGTTTTCTGCAGACTCAGAATTATTGTACTTCTGTAGACATACACCATCTTGAGTAAACATGGTCCTTAGTTTTTACAGTCCGCCATGTCCATTGTTACTTCTCAACATAAATTCCACTCATAAGCATTTTCGCATCGAAGGAAAGTGTCAGTTATTTGGTCCCACAATGTGGTGGGGCCATAATATCCTACAAGTATATATTTCATCTGCTGGAACTGGCTCAGAAATCTTTGTTAGCAGTTCTTCTGTACCAGGATGAAAATATTAGACACAATTATCTTCCAGCTCACATAGTTTTATAACGCATGTCATCATTGCTTTCAGTGCTATTTCTTTTGGTTTACAAAGTTCTATCTGTGAAGAGATCTAGACATATTGAAATAGAATCTTAAAATCCAGTAGCCATTGGCATCTTTCTACCCTTTCCTACTGTTATACAGAGTTCTGCAGAGAATGTTCAATTCTTCCTTTTTTTTTTTTTTCTTGTCCTGTTTTCCCAGTCAATTTATTTAAATTCTCTGGGGCTTGCTTTATGTAGCACTTCCCCATAGATATTCTCAAAGTGCTCTGAATCATCAGTCACAATTTTTCTGGAATGTCTTTTCTAATAAATGTTTCAATTTTTAGCCTTTCATAAGATTCCCAAGCAATGTGATATCTGTCCTCATTCTACGAAAGTTCTAGTATGTGTTTCAGGACATAAAATATACTTCTTACCCTGCTGTATTCCAACAACGCCATCTCTCTCTTTACGTACTGGAAGACTTCAACAGTTAGAGTTCTTATGGAGTCATAAAGAAAGTGTGGATTTAATCTGAATATCTGAATTTGAAAGACCAGTAATTTTGTCATTCTTCCTACTGTTATATTTAACAAGTTCACTGCATGTAGCAATATTGCGTTAATTTGCTCAGATCATCTGTCACATCTGACCTATGCACATTGGTGCAAACTTATTCCAAGGTCTAGCCTTGAGTTACCTTCAGGCCATTGTACCCTGACTCCCCATTTTCTGAGATGATTAATAATTCATTTCTTTCAATTTCCAGCATGAGTTTTTCCTCATTTTCTGACCAATGCTAATTGATTAAATTGTGTAAAGAAATGGCATT
Organism: Pygoscelis adeliae; assembly: GCF_000699105.1. Classification (NCBI taxonomy): domain Eukaryota; kingdom Metazoa; phylum Chordata; class Aves; order Sphenisciformes; family Spheniscidae; genus Pygoscelis; species Pygoscelis adeliae. The sequence continues at coordinate 889,447 of NW_008824659.1, forward strand.
TTTTTCAGAGTCCTAAGACTAGAGTCATTATTTCAAAATATCTTCCACTTAGGTACTCAAAGAAGTACTTAGGAGTCCGAGACCTAGAAAAAAATGAAGCCTCCTGCTTCACCACACAGCAGCACTGTCATGATTCTTGCAAAGCTTCAAAAAAGTGCCACCAGGATTCCCTACTGCCGCACCACCACCACCAAAAGAGAGTGTGACAGGCACAGCATGGTGTGCTAAGAATTGAGTTCCAAATGTAATCCTGAATTATTTATTGACTCTTGTAACAGAAGTTATACCCTGAATATTGATGTCACAACTTTTTGTAGTCTCAGGCTTCTTTGATATCACTACACAAAAGACAGGAGAGTAGAAAGATTATCTCATGTTAAAGTTGGATGCCCTTGTATTAGAATTTTGGTATTTCTCTATGAGCATGGGAAATGACCAGTTCAGTGAAAAACTCAAGTTTCACATGCCAGAGATGTCTTCAGATCAATTATTTGTATTGTATTTTAGACTCCCTCTCTACTCTTGTAGAATAAGCCCAGGAATAACAGGCTGTCACAAGAGGCTTTCATACAGACATTTCTATTCTGCCTGCTCCTGCTTAATCCCCTCTGGCCAGTACCTTACAGTGCTCCTTGGGAGATTTCTTAATGTGAAAAATACGAGAGCGGACATAGTAAGATGCTGGTGCTGGTGAGAACCAGGGAGGTAACATTAAGCCACTAAGAATGGAATCATCTCAACCAAGTTTCTTCTTTTAGGACAGAAGCAGGATTGTGTTGGATATGTGTAGAAAGACTTCTGCAAAATCAGAAGTAGGGAGAAACAGCCAACTGCATAGCTGAACATGTGGGCTTTCCTAGCTTTTGCCATAAGCCCAAACTACTAAAAGTCAAAGCACGATGCAGGGTGTACATGATTCTTTTAGACCTAATTAGGATTGAGATGTACATGGAATAATATTAATTACCTAATTGTTTTTATCAATCTGAGCTGATAGGATTTTTTTTTAGTGTATAAAACAAGAAGCAGTTCTTCATGTAATTTCTTACATTATTAAAGCACATTGAGTAAGACTATGTTCTCAAAATGCAGACAGTATGCAGCTACAAGGAAGACAAGGCAAAGGTAGACTTAACTTATCTTTGTATTCTCCTGTTTTTTTTGGTCTGTTGTAAAGGATAGGGTATGTTGTAACATAATTTAGACTTTCTGGCTTGCCTGAATCCCTTGCCCTGCAGAATTCTAAATTCATCAGTAATGCCCAGAACTTTCACAAGGGTTTATGTTGCAAATATCATCACACACCAAACCTTCTGGGGAGTCTGAGAAAAACAACCTACTGCTTTCCTCTTCATTTTCTCATGGGAGAATTCTCCCAGGGTAAAGACAGGGATCCATTTCTACCAATCCAGGAATTAAACAGGAATTCATCTTGTCAGTCTACTTTCCAAATCACATGTAAAAGTAATGCCAGTTCAGCATGAAAATCTCTGTAAGTCTGATATGGGGACATACTACATTTTGTTTTCATCTAGTTATTTTTCTGCTTTGGATTCCTTATATAAAATCAGTTCAAGGTCAGGTATATTTATTGATCTCAGTGAACAGTTCACTAGATTCACCCGTTACAGGATCCAACAATAAATCAGGATTATTTTGCATTACTGGGTAACTTTGTTAGGAAAATGACCTGAAGTATTTTAAGTCAAGGTTGAAGGTATCAGTAAACTATGGTGGATAGACTGTCGTGGTTTAACCCCAGCCAGCAACTAAGCACCACACAGCCGCTTGCTCAATCCCTTCTCATCCCGATGGGGGAAAAAAAAAATGATTCTATGATTCT
>NW_008824659.1:891499-924685 GCF_000699105.1 Pygoscelis adeliae
ATTTAAAAGACGTGTAGATGAGGCGCTTAGGGACATGGTTTAGTGGGCATGGTGGTGTTGGGTTGACGGTTGGACTCGATGATCTTAGAGGTCCTTTCCAACCTTAATGATTCTATGATTCTATGATTCTACATCCCACTGGCAAGCAGGTGTTCAGCCACCTCCAGGAAAGCAGGGCTCCATCACACGTAATGGTTACTTGGGAAGACAAATGCCATCACCCCAAACATCCCTCCCTTCCTTCTTCTTCCCCCAGCTTTATATGTTGAGCATGATGTCATATGTTATGGGATATCCCTTTGGTCAGTTTGGGTCAGCTGTCCTGGCTGTGTCCCCTCCCAGCTTCTTGTGCACCCCCAACCTACTTGCTGGTGGGGTGGTGTGAGAAACAGAAAAGGCCTTGACTCTGTGTAAGCACTGCTCAGCAGTAACTAAAACATCCCTGTGTTATCAACACTGTTTTCAGCACAAATCCAAAACATGGCCCCATACTAGCTACTGTGAAGAAAATTAACTCTATCCCAGACAAACCCAGCACATAGTCTTATTAGGTATTCTGGTAACTGGTACTCTTCCATTTTTGATGACCTCAAAAAGCTCACCACATATACCTAAACACATTCTGTGAAGGAAAAAATACATGCTGCTTTACTGAACATTGTGTTCCCCTTGGGCCAAGCAGGCCATATATATATTATGTTTCTACCGAAGCTCATTTTTTACAACTATGTTATAAACCACTCAAAGTCATATTTTATTTTTTATGAAGATACTGATATGTTTCTAACAATGTGGAACTGTAGCATGTTCCTGCTGCCAGAACTTACACTAAAAATGGACTTTTGAAAGAAGACACCGAAAGAAAGAAAAATAAGGGAGGAGTGCTTAAAGTTAGGTACCCGAGTTACTTCTAAATAGGGATTTAAGTGCCGCAATATCAGGGATTAAAATGCCTACTGTTTCCACATGAGCTGTCTGAAATGCAGAGCTCTGTGTTGGAATCACAGGACCCATACACAATACACAGAAAATGTTATAGGTGACAGAACAGCCCCCAGAGAAATCAGGCAGCTGAAAGGGGATCTATTTATAGCCATCCAGCTGGGACATACTGAGGACAGGATGGAGTCTTAGCTGTTGTCCATCTTTATGGCTTACTTGTCTAATGGTTGCATCTCCTTCTGATCCCTCTTTCAAAGGAAAGCAGCTGAGCCTTTTTTCTGAAAGCTCAGACGGACCCACTCTTCTAAAACACAGCAGGCAGTGAGTGGCAGTGATAGCTTTGCAGAGCTTGTATGTTATGCTTTACCAGTTGAAACATTACCCCGAAATAGGTGAGATACAAGTTCATTTCCCCCTTCTGTTTGAAAGAATTGAAACCAACACTCCCCAGTGCCCTCCCCAGCAGGCTGCCCACGCCCCCAGCATGGTGAGGCAGCAGCTGTCTTCAGAGCTATTGAGCTCTGCAGAAAAGAATGCACAACTTGCCCGGTAAAAGAGGAAAAGTAAAAATAGTGACGACTTTTTTCACAGATTATAGAAGGCACCCAGAAAAAGGTAGTCCTGGATCCAGAAGCTGCTGTTAGGGCTGTTTGTTTCACAATTTACCCAGTGATTGTTTCAAATGTCTTCCGTGAAGTTACTGAGTCAATATTAGCTTGAGTGATAGTTCCATTACTAGACGCTCAGGGAAGATAATTTTGATTTTAATGAGAGCTGTTATAAATGTCAACAAACAAATGATTAAATACTTGTACGAGAAATGAAACAAATAACTTAGGTGTTTTTTCTGGAGGGGTCTGCACAGCCTTACCCTGGCTCTGTGTGCCTCTGTCTCTGGTAAGATGCACTACTGCCTCTTTGATGATACTTTGAGAAGTTCATGAAATCTGATATTACAGAACTTGCTTTGGGAGGCAAGTACCGTATCTCAGTGATATTGTAACACATAGCATAGGCAAAGTAAAAGAAAAATCAAGAGTATATTCTTACGCTTCTTTTAAAAAGACTTTTTTCTTTTCTGTTCAAGAAATGCTGTAGCATTGCAGATATTTATGTAGTGTAGGAAGAACAGAAATCCCAAAGCACATTCCAATTATGAATATGTGATTTATATTTTATGGGCAAAACCAGTTATTTCCCCAAGCACATTGTTTTCTTTTATCTGTGTGCTTCCTTTAATCCTGCCAATAACCCAGCATGCAGCTGCTTGCTGCTCATAGATTTTTGGGGAGATAATAGAAATAAGCATGCACGGTAGATAGAACTATTCATGGGTAACATAAAAATACCTGCTGTTCATCAAGATTTCTGCTTGCTAATTAACTGGAAAAATTGGGCACAATAATTTTTCTGTTTTTTAACTGAAATAGTGGAACATATTAGCGTGAAAAATAAAAATAACTTCTTAGTTAAAGGTATAATGAAATGCTAGATTTACATTTAAGCTGCACGAAATGTTTACTTATTATTCATGGCTTGAAGGAGTATTTTAATATCTATATAATTTTAAGTATTAAATTGTTCAGCAAGTTGCAACATACACCATGATGATATCCAAATTAAAATCATTTGGGGCAGGAAAAAAATCATACCTAAACTTATATAGGTAATAAATGAGGAAGGAGCTGAATTGATTTGATACACCTCAATTTCCATACACGTTATATGGTAGTTTGTAAATAATGTCCCCTTCCTTCCTATAAAGTGAAGAATCATTTTAAGGGGTGAGCAACTTGCTAAGGTTTGAAAAGAAGATGATAAATTTGTTTCTTTACCAACAAGAAAACTCCTCAGCTGTAATAAAAATTACTGTGGATATTTTTGCACTCTACTGGTCAAGACAGAATAATATACCAATGTCATTTCCCTATATTCATGTGGGATTTTTGGACGATTGCATCTCTTTCCTTGTGGGTTTAGATCCCTTTTGCTGAAGAATACCAGAAGAAGGATCCTATCACAAATGGGCAGGAGATAAATCTGCTTAAATATACATCTGGCTGCATTCCATCCATACAGCTTCTCAAATGTCTGAAGTAGTAAATACCAGGCTGGGCTGCATACAAAGTTATCTAATGATCTGGTTTTATAACAGCTATATATACTGAAATCCCATTCAAATGGGTATGTGTGGCTAGGGACTGCACAGAGGGAGTCTTCAGGATTCAGATTCACCTCTCTCTTGCCTCTGTTTTTTTTTAGTATTGTACACTAGAAAATCTGGGACATTTTACTCGAGGAAGGTTTTCCCATACAAATTAGAATACTTCACAAAGTCACAATATCCTCTAATTCCTGGTTCCTGTCAACTATTCTCCTATCACAGACTTTGCAAAGCTATACAGTGTATGATTCTCTTTTATTAAAATTTCTAAGCATGAGTAATAGTTTTCAGAGCAACATACTGACAGCATCTCAAGACCAAACACCCTTACGTCTTACAACATGAAATCTAGTATGCTAATGAAAAAACCTTATATGAATAATAGAAAACTGGCCTGAGAAACCAGAAGCCCATACCAACCCTGTGCTCCATCACATAAAAATCTTTGAATAAAGAACTACCCTTTGTCATGGTGAATACAAAGCAGGTGATCAGAAGCTGACCTTGAAAATGGACAGTGTAATGATTTCTTGTTCTCTGAAGGCTTAACCTCTAGAATTCTGTTTGCTTACTGTGATTGTAAATGAGCTATTACCAGTATGTGAAGTGGGTTTTTTTTAAGTTATAGGGTAGGAAATATGTCAATTTAATGTAACTCAATAAAATGTAATTGTGCCATGTGTGTCTATTATTTTGGAAACCATAATAAACTTTTAGGTATAGTGACGCTTAGAGCAGAAACCAGAGGTCGATACTAGCTTCATTGGTTCTCTGCTATGTGGAGAAAAAGGAACTGCAAGATCATGACATTAAACACAGAGGAAGTTGACAGTTTTAAGTATTGTTAAAGTCCAAAGTTAAGTTTTAATAGCACAGAATGGAACTGATGAAGCAAAATCTAAATTTGAAATTGAAGTTTGCAACCATATTTAGAAAAAATGACCAAGCCAAAAAAAAAAAGTTTATGTATGGGCATCTGTTCCTAAATGTCAAGATTTTTTGGATCACTTAGGTTTGAAAAGCACAGCAATGGACTTACTAAACTTAAAAAATACTAAGTACACATTGTAGTGACTATACTGAATAGTTTGTTGGTATATAAATGTCAGCCTGAATTGCTGCAGCCTTTTACTTAGAAATACATTCTGTTTTGTAATATAGCAGTAATATTCTTTGCATGGAATTGGTCATTTGCCAGACAACTTCGCTTTTGAGTCCCAACTGGATTTCCATGTATGTGATACAGGGGATGAAACATTTGCTTATGAGAAGTATTGGACCAAAGCTGCCAACTGTCACTGTGGTCAGACTGGTTTGTCTAGATCTTTACTTCTACTCAAGTGTTAAAAATATAGCTTAATTTGTAACTCCTGTGTTGCTGAAAACTCTTTATATCTGTTTGCTTCTTTTTGTTCAAGTTTATTATCCTATAAAATCAATGGCTTTGCTTAAGTACAGTAAGATTTTATACATATTTTCAAAAAACTCTCAAACCTATAATTCAAATAATTATTTTTTCACCAAGCAATCATTAAGTCTGGAAATATAACTGGTTGTGAAGTTATTCAACATAAAATTTTGACACACATATTTTTCCTTAGATTATTTCTGTAGAAAAAATATATTTTCAGTAAAACTTTTATTATTTGTATTTTATTGCTAATTATTTAACTGAACTTGAAAAACAGTAATTTAAATCACAGAAAACTATTTGTGTGAATGGATAAGGGAATGTTCTGTAATTTCTGTGAATATGGGAACCCTCTCCTTTACATTTCACTGTAGGTGTATAGGAGTTTAGTTTAATATGAAGATCTTAAAACAAGGTAGAATGATGAATTCAGAAAAAACCTCCAGGCTGGTAAATATATTATTTTAAAATCAATATTATTAAAAATATATATTCTATATATATATAAATATATATATTTATATATATAAAATATTATTTAAAAAAATAAGTGGTTTTCATTTTTAACTTTGAAGATGCCAGATCCTGGTTCAAGCCAAAACGTAAACAATTGGGTTTTTTTTAAGGTTACCAAGTACAAACAAATGCAGCAGAATTTGGCATCAAATTTAAGGTAGCTGATCATGATTTCTTCACAAAGCAAGGCAGTAAGAAACACAGGAAAAATGAAGCTTGTATAGTGTAGCATGTATAGTATAAGCACCTAGGGAAACAAAACAAAACAATACAAAATCTTAGACAAAATTCTGAAGGATGAATCCTAAAAGACTTCCAATTGTGGACAAAGAAAATGATTCCTACAATTGTGATTCCACTTGCCAGCTAAATGGACTTTCATAGACTTCTTGTAAATAAGGAAATATTATCAGTTTAGAATTTCTATTTAAATATCAGAAATGTTTAACTTCCCAGGCCAATAGCACAAATTATTTCAGTTCAGATAATGTCTATATTCTCAAATTACAGACAGTAAGACCAAAAAAACTTCAAAATTGATTCATCTGGCACTATAGACTGTATTTATAACCTACACCAAACTTCAAGGCCAGATCCTGTACATACAGACTTACAGGTAGTATTTTATCCAGTCATTCCTCCAGCAGTGAGGATTATTAATTGTGTTAGGAAAAAGCTTTAATATCAAAGGCAACCAAATGGGTTCTAATAAGTTTTTCTTTTCTTTCCTTTCCTAAATTCAGTTTTGCACTACCCAAGGCAACCAGAAGCAGACTTTTTATGACTGGTTTATAAACATCGGAAATTATAGAGTTATTATAGAAGAAAGAGCAATACAGCTCATATTTCAGTATCATGAGCAGAGCTATTACAATAAAAATTTGAAAATTTGCAACTATTATTTCTACAGCCTGGAACAGCATTTTCATTATTTTGTAACTTATTGTATCATTTTTTGCATATTAATTGCTATGAAAAGGGTTACAATGTGTGTTCTAATAACAAAACACTTCTAGTGAATGAAATTGCAGTTTAATAAAAACCAGTTCCTTATATGCTATCGGAAATACATCCATTTTAACCCTTTCACAGATTTATAAAATGGGCTTGCAATAAGAAAATATCCACACACAGCATTACAAAATTTTCCTAAGCTAAAAAATGTTTCAGTTTCTTCAAGTATCATTCTGAAAAACTGGAGTTTCTAATATACATAGGAAGTGCATTCCAAATACTGTTCTTAGAATACAATAGAAATGTGTTTATGTATTTTAAAGAATGTTCATCACATGCATTACTAGTACATTTTAACAAAGCTGCCCAGTCCTGGGAGTGGCTTTAATCCAGAATGATCCTTAAATTCCAAGTCTGGCATCCCTATTACCCTCAGAGGCAGTCTGAATTTGCTCTGAATTTAATATATATAATCTATATTTAGGCTACTTACAAATCTTTTTTCCTTAAAGTACATGATGCTGTAGTCTTCTAGGATGCATTCATAACCATCCTCTCTGTCTGACCTCCTCTCATGAGGTGCTGGCAAAGACCAGTGGAGTAGGTGGAGACAGAGATATAGTGTTTTTCATTGTGGTAGGTAAGGTCATCTTAATACAGTTTAGAGTATATGTTCGAAATGCATGGCATACCAAGGTTTACCTGCTCAGAGGTCTTACAAGAAACAGGCTGCTGACATTTCTGTATACTATGGATAGAAATATATTTGGACTGAGGTTTGCATAGCAGGGTAGATTCTGATAAGACAGATTATTACTGAAAAAAAATTTGGATCCCCTTTTTATAAGTTGTTTAGTGAATTTGTACTAAATTGCATTGTACAGTGCAATTTAAAATTGTCTAATGTTAATAAACCAGTAACCTAATAGTTCACATTATCAAAATACCTTTTATTCTAATTATATTAATATTATAAAGCCAGCAATTGGGTAACCTTCTAACATCTAAAACCAGTTGAATCTAACAATGCCCATAATGCTACCACTGTAAAGAGAGAGAACATTATTTTCAGATTATTTTTATATTTCTAAATTTTCAGTTTGGAATAAAATCCCGACTTTCACAAAGAACTTTATTTTTTTTAAAAAACGGTGGAATCTCCAGGGTATCTACTCGACAGGATACTCCAGAGTAGTGAATGTGGGAAACTCTTCTGGTAAGTGTCAGAGTGTGCCCTTAGGGAATGCAAGAGCTACTTTTTAGCAGTGATGTGGCCTTCCTTGTCCTCCCGCATTATAGAGAGAAAGTACAGTTTGACCAAGGACAAGAAAAGGCACCTTTCCCTCTGCAGTCCCATGCCTTCCTGAGGTTATCATCTACTTCACACACTTAATTTGTGCAGGTGTAAGCACCATGGAAAGTGCAAAGCAGAGAACAACTAGCTAGAACAGTTGCATTTTGTAGACAAAATATTGTCAACACAGATGATGTCAGAACAATCTGGTAGGGTGTGGGTTTATGTACTAACTGCAAATATATCCTAATGCTATACCCATAAGGTAGTTAGATGAAACAGTTTTTCATACATTTTCTTCCTCTCCTCCATAATCTGTAATAGTTACCATGTAAGAAACAACGCCAAGAGTTCAGATCACAATGTTCAATATTATGTAGATGTTAATATATTTACTCTTAAAGAAGCCTTTACTTCAGTAAAGGTAGAAAGGTTCACTGCACCTAAAATAACTCTATTACTGTGGTCATAAATCTGATTTCTCATCTAAGATATTTTTCTTGAGTTCATTGTACTGATATTATCAACAAGTACAGTACAAACAGAAGCTAAAAATGTGAATTCACACACCAGAAGCAGTTAACTTGCTTTCCATTTTCATCTTCACTTGTTTTGATGTTTAACTTTTAACAATTTGAGCCAATTTGGTTTACAGCCAAATAATAAACTACTTAGCTGTAAAATAAAATTTCATTTAACATCATTTTATGTCCAGTCAACCAATTTGAACTCAATTAAAGGCATCTTATAATACCTTCTCATTTATGTTAACACAAGCTGAAGTAAATTAAAGCATCATCAGTTTAAACATGTGCATAGGATATATAACAATAATCAGTAGATCATTTATGGAAATAAAAAAATAGCAGATGCTATAAAATGCTCTAATATCTATTTTCTGTGCAGTGATTTAAGTCTTTACATTGATCAATGCATTTTGATTCAGTTGACAAATAGAACATTGAAGCATTAAAGCCCTTACATCTAATGTAAATACTTTTTTTTTCAGGCCCATTGAATGAAAAGAATGAAATCCTTGATGATTCGCAGACCAAGATTTTATTCTATATTTTTAAGTGTCAAGTTTCTTCATGGATACTAATTTATTGTGTCTTTGATTGCCAAGATAGGAACATCACTTTAATTTTATCATTTATTATATCATCCCCAAGGAGAATAAAAGAATTTTCAGGAACAATTAAGTAACAGAATGTTCTCTCATCTGAGGCCTATTTGGTCACAATATAAGAGTTTAACTAAATGTGAAGATGTGAGAAATGAAGCTGAATGTCCTATAAATTTGGGGAAGGCCAGAGTTACATAGAGAAGCCAGATTTTGTTCACAGGACGTGCATAAATTTTAACACCTTTGAAATGATTGTCTTGATAAAAGAATAGTTTAATTTTTAGAGTTGAGTTCCTTTTTTATTCTTGTTCAAGGTGGGGTATGTAATGCAGTTACTGACTGGGAGTGCTGTCAGCAAAGAGGGAGTGACAGGATAACAGAATAATACAGAAATTCCTTCTTTTTGATACTGAACTGTATTACACCAAGCTTATGAGCAAGACCAGTGGACCAGAGGTTCCACCCTCCAGATATTTGCCTTGTAGAAAAGAGAGAAGTAAAGAATATACAGTGAGATGAGAAGTGGGGCTGCAGCATTGCACCATGACAATTCAGCTGCTTGGTACAGAGAGGGTTGCTCATGTTCTGATACCCTGTTTGTGTTATTTAAGTTGTTAACTAGAGATCTTAGCAGTTACTGGGGAGAGAGGACAGCATTCTAGAAATAGGTGTTAGCCATACCTTTCCTGGTTTATAGAGTCTAGTTTTTCATCTCTTTTTTACATGAGAGAATTGTAAGCTGAAAATTTGGATCCATCCATCCTTAATACTCAGATTTATTCTGTGTGCTTGTGAGCTAACTCAAGGTGCAGCAACTCTGTGCTGCTCGCAAATGAAAATAATTATTTAATTATTTTAGGTACTTCTTCCATTGTTTTATTACTTAAAATCTCTTGCTTATGTTGCTTTATAACCTACAGAGAGTGTTCCAGAGCCCAGTATAGGAAATGAGGAGAAAACAAGGAGTAAAAATCAATTTTTGCTGCTACCATACCTATTCTATAGTTGAACAGGCAGACATCTATATGCTCTAAACAATTTAATGAGTGCAGTATCTGCACGCCTTATAAGGGGGACATTTTGTTTTTCATATAGAAGATGTATTTAAACTCAGTGCACCATTTTTTGAAAACTTTTAAGCAGTTTTGATGCCTGTATGAAATTTGTGCTCATGTTCACCTGTGTGTATATTCTGAAGTCCAAAATTTAGACACTGTCAAGATCTCCAAAATCATGACTTGCATACCACCAAACCCTGTGAATAACTAAATATTTTCTGAGAAGACACACTGACATGGGATGCTGCTGAATAGTTTGGTACTCAATCTCGCATTTTTTCACTCCTACTGCAGTTGGGTTGGTAAAGACTCCTGGAGAAGCTCTCTCACAAAGGACACATGACAGAAATCAAGGTTTGGATGATGGGAAAGCAGAAGCATCATGATTACTTTTGAGGACTTTGTCAGACATGAGATTAAGGAACACCTGTCCCTACTCTGAATGTTGTTTGGTGCTGGTTTTAGAGAAAATGGAGAAGTTGTTTTAGAAACAAGGATCACAATCCAAGTCTCATCTTCCTAGTTAGTGCCTCCTTTATCTATAGTCATGCCTATCTTTGCTTGCTTTCTCTCTCTGTTCTCAGAAATATTACATATGTTACTACACTGACATGCTTTAAGGTGTGGGGGTGATTTCTTTACTTTTGTGGTGAGTTTATTGCTATAAAAATTAGTTACAGAAATAGGTAATATATGAAATAGGTTTATGAGAGAAATAAACAGGAAACTGCAATACCCAACCATGATATAAGTGCCCATATGTGTACAGGAGTACACATTTGGTTTCCAAAGGTAGTGAAAATATTGGCATCTATAAATTTCCAAGCACCTGAGAGGAGGTGTTGCGGCTGGACTGGGTTGCTTAAATTCTGTGAAAGTACTGCTTTGGGTACCTAGGAGCTTTTGTGAATCTAAGCATAAATGAAATTTGAAAATAGAATCTATATCCCACCAGAAAAATGTTGCTGTAAGCAATTCATAGAAGTCATTGGCAAAGTCAGGCTAAGAATGACAGCACTGTAGTCCTTTAACCAGTTGATGCAGACTGCACTATTTGGAGTGCAACATGCTATTGGCACAGGATACTACTGTGACGGCAAACACTATCAAGCTTGCCAAGTCAAACACTGTCACCAATGCTGTATCCACAAGAGCAGAAGCTAGATATTAGCCTGCCTGGAATATTTGTAAGATTACTTTTGAGTAATGTGCTGAAGAAGGAGGTGGCAATTAATCACCCTTAGTGCTTTTAAGAACCTCACTACGCTTACCACATACTGTGAGCTGCAGTCACACTTGAAGTTGGTTGCTTAAAAAAACATAGCTTTTCAATAGTATTGTTTGTTAGCACAGTACATCATGTAATAGAACAGCTGGGAGGTTTAGTAGCCTAAAAGACAAAAATAGGGACTAAGAGCAAAAGGCACACTTCTGACATTGCAACGATCTTCCCTACGATCTCTTGCCACCTGTAGTATTTAGTAAGCACCTTCTTCTCCCAAACAAATCAAACTGACAAGTCTTGATAGTTCTGCAGTGATCTCTTCATCCTAACAGCTTGGAAGAAAGAAGGAGAGGTAACATGTATGTCTTTCTCAATTTTTTATCTTGTTGCCAATATAGTCATAGACTGGAATGGAAATGACAATACAGTGTTTTTCTTTTTCTGGAAGATTTGATGAATCATAATTTCACCCAGTTGCAACTGTTTTGTCTTTATGTAACATTAAAGATGAACACTTTGTAAACCACTATCATTACATCACCATTAGAATATTTTTGGTATGGTGCTGACAGCATAAGATGTGATACACATACATGGGAAAACTATCTACAGTTTCTATCCAAGGGATCTCATCCAGTTAAACACACAACATAAATCCATTCCAAGTATTTTTGTTGGTTAAGAAAAGACAACATCCTGAAACTGAACAAACCTTTAGGTGAGATCATTGGTGAATTCTTCAAAAAAGCAATTTGTGTTAAAAGAAGTCAAAGAAAAAAAAGAAAAATAAATGAAAGTACAAGGGCAGCATGAAAAGGCAATGTCAGAAGTTTTGCAAGGGAAGCAGGTAGAAGGAAGGGTCACATGCTGATGTGTCCAAAAAATATGTAGCATTGATCTCTGGATCTTTGTGTTTTGATTTTTCCCTCTCCTTTGAGAATACTTGCTCTTCTACTCTGATTATGAGGACAGCATTGAATACTATCTCAATCTCTGATTTGTCAGAATTTCAAATTCACATTCAGGACAGCCATAGCCAATCCTCCAGCATTGGTTACTCATTTGATAGGACCAAGGGGCAGTTTGGGGAGGAAAGCTGGAAAGAGACAATGATATCACAGTATGACATAAAGAGTGATTCTCCTTATCCTAAAAAGATGCTTAAAACAAGTCTGATGACTCTCATTCAAGAACTGCTTTATTTCTCTCCATTGACTGTATTTAAAGACCTGTCTTGGATGTTGAAATTTACACTGTAAACATCTAAGTCAGAAGAGATTAATCTTATTTCAGGACACAAATAAAAAACTGAGCAGTTTTTCATCAGTAACTGGGTTTAATTAACATCACCACTAAAAGTGCCCCACTTTAAAATACATTATTATTAGAAGTTTCAAAACACTTAAAGAAATAGTATCAAAACGTTACTTTTTTGATATAAAGGTTATCCATTTGCCTAACTTTTAAATTATTTGAATTTTTGTCCTATATTTTTTCAATGTCATAGTAGTGATTCTGGCCTTCAGCCTTCAAGAAGCAAATACAACTCCCAGAAGACTTCAATCATATCTGCCAGTCTCATGTAGACATTTCAGTACCTTACAATGTCTCAAATCGCACTGAATACCTAATGTTTAGTGAGCTGAATTAAGTCTTCTGTGACTGTGTGATGTACAGGATAAGGGAGAAAAAGGACTAATACTGTTACCAAAAGTGAAAGCACAGGATTTTCCTTTCTTTAAAAAAGGTTAAAAGTATCTTCATAACTTAATATAGTAATTATAGCAATCCACCTTTTTTATAGGTTGTCTTAAAACATCTGAAAAATAATATTTTTGAAGACTTTTTATTACATGTGGCAGTTAGGTACACTTTTATATGTATGAAATTGTGCCAGTAATATTTTATAATGAAAAGGCAAGATTCCACGTCCTCATCTGTGTATGAAGCTTTAAAGAAAGAGAAAATACTGAAAGAAGTGAGCCTTCGGCTAAATGCGTGGGTTATTATGGTGCACCATCAGCAGAAAGTCAGAGCAAAGAGATGTCATTTGGAACTCTGTCTAGGTGTAGACATGGTCAAGGTGAATATGCTTCTGTTCCAAGTCAGTTCCAGAGAGTGCCTGGCTTTTACCTCTCTGATGATTTTTTCCCATGAGATAACCACCTCCAACATGATAGGAAGTCAAGCTTGGAATTTGTTTTTAAGATAACTTCGGCTTTTAGAGCGTGGTTAGCAGTTTCATGCCTTAGTACCCTGCAAACATTGCAGAGCCCAAGTGGAACATTGTCTCTCTCCCCAAACTTATGCAAGAGGTACCAGCTAAATCAGACTAAAAGAAGGGGCTCTCTGGACTGAACCTGATCCAGTCCCCACTGGAGGCAACTGAAGGACTCCCAGGAGTTCAATCAGACTACCAGTAGAAGGAAGTCAAGCATTAAAAATAAGGAGTGAATGGATCACAGAGTCAAAGCAATAATGTGGAAGGTGTGGTGATTCTGCAAGGCTTCGCCATAGCACTGGGGTACTTTGACACTGATTGGACACAAACCCTGATCTGATTGAGAAGCTTAGTACATTGCCAGTGAAACAAAGTGTTTTCCTCCACTAGTTGCTATAACAGATGCCTTATCTGGGTTGAACTTCAGCCAACTGGGTAGCATCCAGGCCTCAACCTCTGCCAGACTGAAAAGAGCCTGAAAAAAGAAAACACTGTCTCAGTCAAACAAAAAGATGCACAACCTCAGAATTTCCCCAGATCCACAGATCTACAGCTATTGACAAAAAAAAGGTTGGAACAGAATAAGTTACAGGATTGAATAGTATGGGACTCCCCATTTCAATTTGCTTGAGATAGGAGAGGTTGACTATCAATGTCCTACAGTGTTGACTTGAGAGCAAAGAACAATACCAATTTGTGAGTGGCATTTTGCCATGTCTCACAGTCCTGTCAACAGTACTTCACAGCTAAATGTTATCAAAGATCAAGTTGCATCACCAAGATACACAAGCTTCAATATAGCTGTCCTGGAGAAAGATCAATGCTCATCTGGCTGGTTTCCTTTACTTTTGCCAGGATTTGCTCTTAAACATGTGAGGGTCATCCAAGAAGCCTGAAGGTTTCCCATATTGTATTCTCATTATCTTTTCATTGATGTTTCCCAGAAAAGGCATACTGAACACCAGATACTGACTGGAAAGGAAGGCAGCTATAAGGAATTTCAATCATTGCAAAAAGACATCTAAGAAGATGTATAAATAGATTGCATGCTTTAATTAAAGACATTAATAAAATACATAGAAGTATTTTCTAAAAGAGGTACACAGAAGTGATAGACAGTGAGTAGGGTGTATTTTACTACATAGTGGGCATTAAGATCCTGGTTATCAGCTGCTGAGGACCTTGCATGGAGATTCAGGACCAGTGAGTTTTACTGCTGTGATAATTAAGTTTTTGTGGGTTTGTTTGGGGTTTTTTTTGTGAAACCTTGTTCAGCAGAGCATTTAAGCAGGTGGCATTTTTACAAACATGAATCGTCATAGTTTGGGAAGCCTCTCACAGTTTGATACAAGATATAGACTTAAGTCTCTTGACGAATTAAGGCCACAATGTTTCTATACATATCCATAACACAGGATTCTGTATACTATGAAACCACCCTGACAGCTCAAGTAATACCGGTTCATACTATGTGCTGGGATAGTGTAGCATTTTTGTTACGTATTCAGTGGTTTCAGTATTTGCCTTTTGAAAAATTTGTATTTACTAGATGCAAAACTACTGAATTGGGAGACTGACACCCTACCCCTTGACCAGTATCAGCAGTGTAGACAGACCGCTAGCACCCTACCCCCTGCCTGACACCATCAGCATAAGCAGGATGCCACCCACATTATTCATGTAGGGTATGCTTCTCTCCAATCACACCACCACTGGTGGAGCCAAGGGGTGGCATGACTCTTACCCCCATTCAAAAGGTATTTGCACGATTGGCTGTTGCTGCCAGATGACCTGGACAACACGTGTCCCTGGCAGTCCACCGTACCCATGGCATCACTTATGATTCGATGCTTGCTACCGGTGATTGGGTGAGTTGCCATATGGGTGCATTGTTGCTCATCTTTCCTGCTGCCTTAATAAAGCTTTGTTTTATAACATGTCGTCAGACTCCATTACTGTTCAGACCACAAAGGTATTTCACCTTTGTCTAAAAATATGGTTCTACCATCAGTTTGACATTGTAATGTTGATTCACTAACACAATTTCTCAGGTATCTGTCATAGTTGCATCTAGGTACCAAAGTATATCTGTAAATGTTTTATACATGTCTTTCAATTTGTAAAGATTTTGGATGCAGTTTACCTATGAATTCAGATTTACAAATGCTTCTACTCTGTGATTTCAGTGGTTGTTGTAAGCTTCATTGATGATGGGATGAGAAATGCAGACGAAAGCAGAATGGATGCCGAGACCCCTCTGCCAGATATGACAGGCGGCCTTGCTTTGCAATGTAACACTACATATTTTAGCTTGTTACTTGGTTAGTGTAATTTTATCCCAGTTTTTTTTGCATTTTAATGAAAATATTGAAATTCAAAATGACATGCCTACCTGCTTAGTCTTAATATAGTTGCATTTTCAAACAAACAGAATAAAGATATCCTTTTTTTAATCTAGCAAAAGATTTTGCTGTGAGACTCTCTCTTTCATGTTATGAATTAAAGACAAAGGTGACTGGCTTGAATTGAATGGTTATGAATTTACACTTTGCAAAATGCAGCAAACATACATTGCAAAACATTGTTTTCACCTGGAAATGACACTTTTCTGGCTCCAAGGTGGTGGACAAATTTAGAGATGTTTTATAGCAGACTGAAATCATTGCCCACAGGTCAATTCATACTATAGGAATTTTATTAATGGCTGGCTGATGAAAAATCAGCTTGCATGTCCATAATGTGATTGAGCACACCATCAGATAATCAATTCGATAACAACAACAACTACCAAAAAAAACCCCAACACCAAAACCCAAAAAAAACCCCTCAAAATTCTGTGTGCAATACATTTAACAGCATTGTTGTTTTAGCCCACAGAGGATTAAAGCATGAAAGAGAGTGATATAAGAATTTATGCACTAAACGCAAGAGCAAAAGAGAAGTTTTTTTCTTGTTTAATCTATTTTTTAATATAAATTATTTCATCCCTTTGCCTCATCCCCTGCCCAAGTTAACCTAGAATAAAAAATATTAAGGGAAAACAGACGAGTGCTGCAGGGATTTAATTTCTGTTTGCTATATAACATTAAACAAAGAAATTATATTTTTATGAGAGA
Source organism: Pygoscelis adeliae (assembly GCF_000699105.1). Taxonomy (NCBI): domain Eukaryota; kingdom Metazoa; phylum Chordata; class Aves; order Sphenisciformes; family Spheniscidae; genus Pygoscelis; species Pygoscelis adeliae. The sequence continues at coordinate 907,527 of NW_008824659.1, forward strand.
AGAAAAGAAAAAAATCTTATGCTAAATATTTTTTGTGAGTTTCTGGTGTTTGGTAGAAGTATTAGAAGTTTCTAGAACTCATTTTACACATAGATAGAGCACACATATAGATCCTCGAAAGAGTATGATTATTAAATTATATAATGTATAATATAATTGAGCATTTATGTTGAAAAGCAGTTTCAAAAATTCCTTTTAGTCAACTTCCCAACTGAATGACTCTTTACTCACACTAAAATAAATAATTAAGTGTTTATTTCCGGCAGGCAGGGGGAAGACTAAATGAAAAAAATCCCCAGACATTTACTACACTGACACAAAAAGTGAGAGACAAAGTCTTTGGGGTAGTTTATGTAAAGCACAATGAACGTCAAGGTATGCATGCAGTCCTATAGACTGAATTAAATAGTAAAGATCCCCTAAGCTTCAATGCTCTTTATGCCTTCCTTGTGCACCCTATTGAGAATAAAACCAAACAACTTGTTCCATAAAAATGCATGTGAGATTTATTACTGTCTACATGCCCTGGAATCAGGCAATGGCTTTACTTAGTGTTGGTTTAATTTCCTCTTTCTCTTTTCATTCTTTCCTCCCTCCTTCCCCTGATGATTAAAGGCATCTTGACTATACAAATTTGGGGTGGTCTCATAAATATGACCTGTGACAGGAAAACAAAGAATTAGTAAGATGTCTGTGCTTTTCAACAGTGTTTTAACATGGCCAAGGCACTCCCGAGCCTGGTCTCTTCCAAGCTGCTGGCAGGATTCATTAAGATGGTGCCTTTACAAATACCTAGCACTTAAGGTGTATGTAGCTGACCTCATATTTTATATACAAGGTCAACAAGCATGCCTCCATTTCAGTTACAAGTAATTCCACCTGCAACAGCTGCTCTTTGTGTGATAATTCCCTTGTCTCTTAAAATTAGTTCTTCAGTCTACTCTGAGCTCAGACCTTCCTTTCCCTTTACTCTTTGTTTCCTGCAATTTTGAGAATCATCTGGGCTCATCCGGCATTGCCTGTATGTCCCATTGGCAGCATTTCCTCTTCAAAGTGTTGTTCCATTGCCTTGGCACCTGAGGGTGTGGAGGGAGTGAAGGCATTTTAAATTGATGCTGGTACATTGCACAGGCCACTGTGCAGAATAGCTACAGTTCAGAAAAACAAAAAACCGAATGAAGTAGAATGAGAAAGAAGAAAGAAAACTTTCTTTATTGGCTGGCAAAGACCCATTGCCATTTGGTTCTTCCTGCCCTCTGCATAGTCAGTATGGATACACTTTCTGTTTGTGACAATCTTGGTTGGTACTTTATGCTCTCTATACGGAACTGAGATGAGGCTAAACCCCTGCTACATCATATTTCTCTACATGGGCATTTAGTATACAGCAAGACATGAAAAATATTTATCTCTGTGTTTGCTACAGATGTCGGAGGTTCCTCTTTTAAACATGGATCTTTGTTTGTGTGTGTATTTTCATTGGGATCCTGAGGATGGGATTCAGATATAGCAGACTTTCATTTTTTACAGCAAAGCTCCTTACTGAGTAGAGCTCCTGCCTTTTTCAGCTCTTGAATCATCCACCTGACTGTTTTGGTTCTCCCACCTCCCTTTGATGACAGTTCCCAATGGCTTTTGCTCTCATGTATGTTTTATCAGTCATTTATCCCAGATGATTTCTTACTCTTGCCGTGGACTGCAACATTTTCAGTAAAGACTGGTGAAGAGGCTGAAAGAGTCAAGAACTGGGTTTTTCTTTTTGAACCAAAACATGGTATGAAGCAGCATCATGATGGCTCTGATGTTTCCTACCTGGTGAAGGTCTTACTGGGAAGGCTCAGTGCACTTCTGCTTCCAGTGTACATTTCCAGTTCCTGTGTTTCATGGCACTAGGCTTGAGTCTGGCATGTGCCCCATCCACCCTCAGTGCAACCAGGAAGAACTCAGAATCAGAACCTTCTGGTGAATTCAGTAGGTAAACATATTAACTGAATGTTTGATTGTGGCATACCCCACTTGTTGAACTCTTAGGCATGAGGCCATATATCTTTTTCAGTCCCCCATCTACTGCTTTCTTACTGCTGTTTGGTACATACTCACACAGGCAGACTTTGAGTTGGGGATGTAACTTGCAATAGACGCACAATTCCTTACTCCAAACTCCTTTGATGCCTTGTTCTCCCTCTCTTGTCTGAAGGAAGAGACAAGCCCAGGAAGACAGTTACTGTGCAGAATGATTCCCAGAAAAGGTGCATATGGGAACCGTCAGTACATCTTCGTGTTGTGCTCTAGAAATAAGAAGCACAACTCAGATGTCTTTTCATGCATTCCGAAACCTGGAAGGCTGCCCTTGAGCTACTCGGGTACATAGATAGGTTTTCTAGTGACAAGTATCTGAATCACTTGCTTGGGGCTCACAGGTAGGACACAGGAATTATAGTGAAAACATGTCCTTTTGTAGAGGAAGCCAGAGGCCAGGTGTGATGCCCTAGGCATCTAAAACAGTGATGGATTTTTAGGCAACTTAATTCCATTCCCAACCATGTCCTAAAATGTATGCAGATAGATCAAGAATAACCATTTATTTCCTGGTTATGCGAAACACAATTTTTTGGGTTTGAAGTCATTAAAAAAACATTACTTGAGCTGTATTTATTAAATTTATTAATTTTTTTTCCTTCAAAACAATCCAGATTAGGTGGTAAAAAAGTTTTGTAAAGCTGCTGAAACTTGCAGCGTTTTTATTTAAAAAGTTTTTGAAAGCTATCTTTGATTTACAGTGGCTGAGACCTCCATTTTATGTGGGTTTTTTTCAGAATCAGTTAAACCTTTGAATTAGCACTGAGTGGAAGGCAAGGCCTGTCACTGAGTTATAGGGCAACTGAAAAACTAAGGTAACTAGATATTTTGGGGACAAAACTTCTAATATTGGCTTCTAATTTTGAGGATGTGGGCCTTCAATGTGGGCAAAAGACAATGAAATCTTACTTCTTGAATATAACAAACCGAAAGCCAAACTCCTGAGCTTAAAATATAAACCTGGTTAATATACAGCTTTATAAAGTGGAATGCTACAGTCAGATTTAACTTGCAATGTATCATGCACATGAAATACTGAATCTGAAGAGTTTAAAAAAGTTGAATAATTTTTATGAGAAATAAGACTATACACGGTTTTCACAGCCATAACAAAGTTAATAAGAATTCATAATGTAAAACATAAACTCAACAGTGGAAAAGTTGTGAAGGTTTTTTCTTCCATGAATATTGTTCTTATCTATGTTTACATCCCTTATCTTCTCCTTTAAAGCAACAGCCATGACAAGGGATTTATAGACGTTTTTCCAATTTGTAATAAATCTTATGGGCTAAATTCTGATTCAGTTAAATCTTTGGGATTATTCCGGTTTTACCTAATTTTGCAGAGATCAAAACCTGCTCTTGTGGACATAAAGCATTTTTTGCAAGTCTAGTGTTACAATTTAAGATTTGACTTAAATGTAATGGTAAATCTCATAAGAACCTAAGGGAATGGTTATGGCTTTATTTTTAAATGTACATATAAGACAAACATCTTTGAAATTCTAATGTGTTTTTAGTCTATTTTCATACAGCATGTACTTATCTGCCTGCCCAACAGTGCTTCTTATCAATTTCACCAGGTGCAGAGCAGATATAGCTAACAGTGAAAGATTAGAAGCATCTCTAGAGTGAAAATAAAAACAAAATAGCTTCCTAAATTATCTAGCATCCTTTTCACAGTTACTGGAAGATAATGATACTTGTGTATGTACTGCTTTTTTCACCAAAAAAAAAAGAATTATGTTTCAGAATCATTTGCAACTTGCTGATTTCTACCATAAGAATACAGTCAGGAAATCTACATGCAAAAAGATTTATTTCTCAATAATGTGGTTAAATTCTTCCTGGTTGTATTCTGAAATAGCCAATGATGTTACTTCAAACATGTAATGAGTGCCTATATTTGAAATGTTTACTCATGTGCACAATATTGTTGTCTCTCCTTTTTCAAGAACTCCAGGAAGGTGAGTCTGCCAGTACTGTTCAGTTTAGGTTCTCTTTGCACCAAATGTATAGAGGTTTACTTCGTATGCTTTACAAAGTACATGCATATGCTTTAGTACAAGCAGACCTTGTGGTTTGTGGTTTGGTGTTTTTTTAATTGTTGTTGTTGTTTAAAATTTCCCCACAGCCTACACATACTAAAGGTTTGGGGGATTGTTTTTCACTAGTTTTTATCAAAAGTGTCACACTGTTGTAATTTTGCTTCTTTTTTTTTCTTTAAAGACATATAATTTCATATAACATATCTCATTTACTTTTACTTGGACAGTATAATCATCTGCTATTAGTTGAAATGTTGAATTATAAATTTTCTCCTTCAGTTCTTAAAAAAATCAAAATTCTGCTGCAAAAAAACCCAGTTGATGCAAGAAACCAGATACTTCATCACTTCTAACTGATAGCAAAATCATTCTGGAATCTTTCATGTAGTTCCTATTGGCAAGAAAACTAATTTTACATAATCAAGCAGAACACCTGCTGTGCAAGAGGGCTGGCTGTCAGACCTAGCTCGCAATATCATTGTTATATTGTTAGCAGTAAAACGCTGTTTTAAACAGCAGCAGAAATAAAAGATTCTTTCAAATGGTTCAGATAAATAGTTACTGCAATTTTAAAATAAGAATTTTTTTATTATTACTTTAAGGAAACTGTGTTGTAGATAAATGTACCAATTTGAAAATATCTCGTTGGGAATAATGGCCATGAAGATCATGTGCATTTGCAACGTCTCAACTCAAGTACTCCTGATATGCAGAAAACAGTTACCTAAGGCAATAGTGCAATTATTGCTGCCCCAGCAGCAGTGGCAGAGTCCATTTCCATTATGTCCTTTCCATTTTTTTAAATTTTTCTCAGAAGGCTTCTAAGTCAGTCATTTTAATTAACTTGTGGATTAAACCTGGTGTACACATCTGCAGCCTGGGAGCAATTTTGTATTAGGAGAACAGGCCTCTGTTTTGGAGCTAAAATCCATGGCATACCGCACTTGTTTTGCCAGTCAGTCATGTAGATCTATGAATGCATATGAAACTGTAGATTCATAAGTATCTTAACAGACATACAGAATTAACACTTGTTTCATAGACTACAAGGACACATTAACCTGGTAACAAAAATATTCTCCAAAACACTTTTCGGACGTATAACACACAAGGTAAGTTTTTTTATAAGTTTTTATTATACATTTAGATAATAGGCCATGGTTATTAGAGCTATTAGAATTTACAGAGTTAACTGTCCTGTAGCTTCCAATATAACTATTTCTGCTTTTTCACATTCTCTAAAACTCTGCTTCCAAATGGTATGTAGTACTTCTTTCATGGAAATCAATGGAAATTGTAGCCACTGTCTGTATCCTAGGATTTTTTTTTAAATAGCCTCATAAAAAACTCTCCTTATGATGCTGATTTACAAAGACTGTACCTAAATAACACACGAATGGCAAAGACATCTGGAAGAGCTGAGTACTCTCATAACATAATCTTGAAGTTCCACTTTGGAGTTAAGAGTGCTCATGACTTTGTATCACCAGTCCTGAAATCAAGAAAATCTTCACGTCTATAATTAAAGCTAATGACATATAATCAGCTGCTGTTGATGTAAAATGAAGAATTGTAATTCTGGAATTGTATCTGCTAAACATATCCTACAAAACAGTTCAGTCACAAAGATTTCTCATTAAACCTCTGTAGAAAATGCTTTACCTGTGAAACATCAAATGCTGTCTCCTTTCTCATTAACACGCAGAAACGTCCAAATTTGTGTGTTTTGGTGAGTTTCACATTAAATAATCCAGGTATTTTTTCCACGCCTCTAAGATATATTTTAGTATATCATTCATGCTGCTTTGATGCCTTTCTCTCATACATATATATATATGGAGAGGAAACAGAGCCATCTTTAGTTCTTTTGTAACTTTGAGACAGGAGAGTAAAAAACTGGACTGTCATGGTTATTTTATGTGATTTGCGATATCGAGTGTTATGCACCTACCTCTGGAACAGTCAGTTCCAGGATAAAACATAAGAGGGTTCTGCCATTAAAAGCAGATAACACATTAAAAAGTTAACACCTTATACTAAAAAATCCTTACAGATTTTATAATTTTTTTTTTTTCTGTTAGTGATGTAGATAGCCTGGGTAAGATATGGTCATTTGTTTTACACGATTAGTAAAAAGTCAGGAAGGGGCATTTTCCCATCAAAAGATCTTGGTCTTCTCTGGTCATCATTTAAATGGTTTTGTATTTTATCCTTTTTCTTAACAGTTCCCTAAGACTCTAAGTATTCTCATAATTTTTACATTCCAGTATTTTCTGTTATTTCAAAGAGTAATCTAAAATCCAAAGTATCCTTGTTAGCAATTTAATCTTTGTTTTGGGCATTTAAGTTGTAGCCAGAGAGCTGTTAAGCTGGTAATGTAAATTTAAATTTGAATTTTAGGAAGATGAATGTAAGCTAAATTCCTTACCAAGCTCTAATACTCCTTAAAATGTACTCTTTCTGCAGTGCAGTTCAGGTCCCATGGCCTTTTAACAACTTGTCTCTGTAGCCTCTGGTATTAAATTGCTTTGGCCTTTATATGTCCTCGTAGTGTGATAGCATATCTTCTATCCAGTTAATTTGCCATAAACTCCAGTAATGCTTGATAAAATACAAAACAGAAAACCAAAATAAAAACTAGTGTCTTTTTTGCTGGGGATTTGCAAGCGCTTCTGCCTCCCTCTGAAACCAAGGAAAGCAGAAGACTCTAAAAGACATCTCCAGAAACACGAAATGTGTTGTGAGTGTTTTAAAGGCAAAGGGTACAAAAAAATAGGTGTGAAAGTCATGTTTAAACTCAGTTCTTTTTTCTTAAGGCCTTAGAAAACTAGTTATTTACACTTCTTATGCTCTTCTTCAGTGACAGAAAAATTCACGTCAACTGTCCTCAGTCCCAATTATAATGTATTTGTTAGGCATATTTAAAAATAACTTTGTCCTTTAGATTTTAAAATAAAAATGAAGATATTTATATACTTTTTTTTTTCAAAACTGAAAAAAAAATTACATTCGAATGGGAAATGTGTGACAGGAAATTATTATTTGCACCATGCTGAATACAAGAAAGGAGATGTCTGTGTGTGGGTTGCAAGTGAAGACAGTTATAAAAGGAGCGCTACAAATAGAAATAAAACAGCGTAGTATCACAGAAGTAAAAGGTTACTGTCTCTTAACGATGTGAGGGAACTGGGATGACTAAGGAGATAAGAGCTTACAGGCAAAAGGAAAGAATGCAGGACAAGAGCAAAGTAAATGCACTGTGCTGTGGGGCAGTTCACCAAAAGGAAAGGAGGAAACAGGTTCCTGCCCTTCTGTCCACCTGCTAGATTCCCCAGAAGGAGCAAAGAACATGCCATATGGAAGTGTGAGAGGTGCTGTCTGAAGAGGGGAAATACTCTGCTACTGAGAGTGACTTGTGTGACATTGTCAAACGACAAGACACCGTATTGTAAAGCTGTGACAAGTCCCGCAGACTGTTCAACTGTTTTTCCAGAGACTGCGAGATCTCTTCTTATCCCATTTCCTCACAAGTAGCCATGGCTGTCTGCTGCCTGATATTTTCTTCTGTGAAAGGAAGGCACAGAGGCCTTTCTACTCTAGAGTGCCAGTACCATTTTAGTGCCTTGGCATGCCTATGACATACGCAACATGGAAATAGCATACACACGTTTCCACAAAAGTATGCAGCAAAATTCAAACATGAAAAGTAAGTAAATGGCAGCTGCAGTAAATGCCACACAATGCATATTGCAGTATTCTTGAATACAAACTGTAGAAAATGGAAGATGGTGAAAACTAGGAAATTCAAAGTTAACATGCTCAGTCTATCCTTAAGTTACTTGATGCCTAAATGATATCATTACCACTAGGAGCGCCACAGGCAAATTCAATCAATCAAAGTCACACAAAAGCTTTGAAACAATCTAATCAGTCCGAGGCTTCCACTGTAACATTCCCACTACATGGCTTCAAATGTATATGATTTCCCTTCTTTAAAGTAATATTCACTCCTGCTTTCATCTTATAAAGCCTAAGGGGCAGGAAAAAGAAGGAACTGTATTATTTGAAATACAGACTAATAAAGTATGTGGCTTTAAGAGCTTGACAGCCTAAGTCACAACATAGGCAGAGAAGAGGAGAGGGAGAAAAGAAGGATGAAGTATAACAGACCTGCCTGGGATATGTACATTATGGACTAAGTGGGAGTAAAGTAAAAAAAAATAGAAATCCAATTTCTGATTGAGGTGGCTGGTGAATTTAAATCATACGTCTCTAAAGAGGAATTTTTAAAAAAATATTATTATTTTTATTTTGCAATTTATGTATCATTAATCTCTGAGCTGACACTCAGTTTCTAGGCAATAGCTTTGGAAATTGGAGTTATAAGAAAAGCCAAGTTTAGGTATTTTTATTCAAAAACATATTTAAATACATCATTGTGTTTCCTTATAGAAATGTAAATCTCATCAAGAAATTTGACTGATCACACAAAATGAAAAAAATTGCTTTTGGGAGATGTGGATTTGAGCTCAGCAGATAGATCTGCTGAATAAGAATGAAGGACAGAATCACAATTTTATTTGTAACAAACAAGTTAAAGCTTTGTTGAGGATTTAATTCCCACTAAACTTGATCTTCTCCCTGAAGGAAAAACAGATGACATTTATATGAGTCTGATAAATTGTCCCTGAAAACAACAGGCAGAATGCGGAGGGTTGATTAAGTCTACAGAGCAGTTTACTTTGCTGTCTGTCTCCAAGATCATTCTTCCCTGAAAACCTTGACCTCTCAATTGCAGGAGTTACTGGCCTCCTCAAAAGCTTTCCTTCAAATGTAACATCTTCTATGGCACAAACTAGATATTGTTAGACAGGTAGCGGTGTGACTGTGTTAAACATCTTCCCTGCTCTTAAAGTGTTTTTCTCCAATATTCATTGACCCACCTATTTGTAATTAAAATAATGAGCTCTGATTCACCACCAAATAACATTTTATTGTGTTTAAAATGGAGATGAAATATAGAAATCGAGAGACAGAGAACAATTTGTGGGTGAGAAAACAGCAGCTAAAGCTGTGTGAAATAGAGGTAAGCGAATGGCTGTTTCAAACAATTATTTTGTTTCTGCCTGAGGGAAAGTGATGCAACCAAGAAAGACAGACGGTAAAATATAAATATTTGTGAGTTTGGTTGGGTTTTTTTCTGTGAACATTGCCAGAAGAGAGGTACTAGAATTATTTATTAACAAATCATTAACAGAGGAAAATGTGTTTTGCATTGGCCAGGAGTCACATCCAGGACTGCTGTGTATCAAATGTTGCATCACCAGTGATCTGTCAACACCAATGGCTATAATAAACTATTGTCTGTTGAGTGTGAGTATGAGCTTGTATTCACATCCAAACTCAGAACTGCCAAACTTACATCAAGCCTGAGCCCAGGAAACCTTGAGACAAGATACAGGGTCTGCTAGAGGGAAAGGACTTGGTCCCGTATGCCTGCTTAGGACATCCCAGTGTGAATCTAGCTGTACTGTACTTTTCCAGTCGTTAGGAAACCACACCATAGCTTTTGAAATTCTTTCCCTTTGGATAAGGCACTTCAGGCAGACATTCTTGGTCATAATGGTCACTTTCTTGGCAGCGATGGTGCATACCCTTGAAGACCCCCACCAAGTAAGCCTTGGTGGCAGACCCATTATGGCCAAGCTTGGATGTGCAGGTGGGTCTTGAAGCACTGTGAGATCATGCAAACTAGGCACTTGAGGAGCAGTTTGTTGCTCAACAGCTCAGTGTACCTTTGGCAAGAGCAGATCTCATGAAGTACTGCAGTGCAGGATGTGTAGCAAAGAAGCTACACCACCAGTAGCATGGGGAATTTTCAAGGCAACTGTGTGTCGTGGTTTAACCTCAGTCGGCAACTAAGCACCACGCAGCTGCTCGCTCACTCCCCCCACCCTCCCCCAGTGGGATGGGGGAGAGAATTGGAAGAGCACAAGTGAGAAAAACTTGTGGGTTGAGATAAGAACAGTTTAATAATTGAAATAAAATGATAATATAATAATAATAATAATACACAAAGCAAGTGATGCACAGTACAATCGCTCACCATCCGCCGACCAATGCCCAGCCAGTCCCCGAGCAGCGGCCCCCCCCAGCCAGCTTTCCCCAGTTTATGTACTGAGCATGATGTCACATGGTATGGAATGTCCCTTTGGCCAGTTTGGCTGTGCTCCCTCCCAGCTTCTTGTGCACCTCCAGCCTTCTCAGTCAGTAGAGCATGGGAAACTAAAAAGTCCTTGGCTAGTGTAAGCATTACCTAGCAACAACTAAAACATGGGTGCGTTATCAACTTTGTTCTCATCCTAAATCCAAAGCACAGCACTGTACCAGCTACTAGGAAGGAAATTAACTCTATCCCTGCTGAAACCAGGACACTGTGACAGCCAGGTGCTTGCAGGGAGGTTTACCTCCAGTGGTAGAAGAAGAAACTAACTGGTTTGGTTCACGCTTTTAGAAAAAAAAACAAAGTAAACCTCTTGAGCAGTGTTGGACACGTTTTCCAATCTGCCACCATCTATCCCGCATGCCTTTGCAGCAATGTCCCATGACACTTGACAGCCAAGTCAGAAATGGAGTCCCATGCAGAAGGACAGAGCTGCTAGGACAAGAAGGAGTTGTAACAGAGTTTATTATTGTAAAGGATGAAATACACGGAAGTAGGTATATTCTGCAGCTTATGCAGTTTATGACTGCACAGATCCAGGACGGAAAGTATAGACAGATCTCTGTTTTATCTATGGAATGAATTTTTTTTTCTTAATTGGCTCTTACCTCTGTGTTGAATTTTATTATCTTCTGGTGGAGAAAATATATGACATGATGTGACTAGTATTGAATACCGATCAGGTAGCTTCTTTCTTCTATCTCACTACAGAGAAAACTGTGTAGTGTGAAGTACCTCATTTTCTTAGAGTTTTTTTGATCTTATTCTAATGTTTAATTAGTTTTACCTAATGTTCTTGAATATGTATATTGTTATGCACTTGTTAGAGCACTGTCAGAAAGCACACTTTACGCTTTGAATGTTTGTCGTGGTGGTACATTTGTATGGTCAAGATAAACACATTTCAGTCTGGCTATGCACCAGAACAAAGAGAAAAAGAGAAATACAGAGAGAAAAACAGGAAAAGCAAATGTTCTGAAACAGGTAGATTAGAAAGTTATAGTTGCAGATTTTCTAGTTAGAAAATACTGACACACACACAAAAAATTGGACTTAAAGGAAGGATCATTTTGTCAAACAATATGTGGTTAGTCTGTGGAATGCAGGATACCTGAAGGCCAGGACAGTAATGGCATAGGAAGAGGACAAACGTGAAAACAGAAAAGGCTCTTAGCTGAGATGCAGAGTTTGCAAGCACAGCTAGCATCCAGGAAGTTAAGAACTTTTTTTTCTCTCCTCTGCCTTTCCTCCTTCCAGTGAGGTTTTCAGTGTCAGAGTTGTGCTACAGAATTTGTGAATCAAGAGTCAGATGCAAGATAATAATTCTTATGTGTGTTGTGGTCTGCTCTATCTTTGCTACTTTCATTATAAATTTTCTATTATTTATCTTTCCAATTTTCCTTGCATTTAAGTTCTCCATTCTGGTTTTACTGACTCACCTTAGCCTTAAGTCTGCACCCATTTCTTTCCCTTCCCTCCTGTGTTCTTCCTTTCCTCATTGGGGATTACTTTCCATCTCTGTGAACCCATTTCTACTTCTCCTCTCTTTGTGTTCTGCATTGCTTGTCTGCTTGCCCTATTTGTTTACCTGGAGGTCCTCCTGATTTGGGGCTCCAAGCACTGAGCAGAGCAGGTGAAAGATTGCTAATACCTAATTCCTTCTCTTCTCTATCTCTATTACTTCACTAACTGCTGGAGTAGGAACTGCTGTAACTGGGCAATATACAGAAATGTCTAGGATACTGTGTAAAGTACATTAAATAGAATCATAGAATCATAGAATCATTAAGGTTGGAAGAGACCTCCAAGATCATCGAGTCCAACCATCAACCCAACAACACCATGCCCACTAAACCATGTCCCTAAGCGCCTCATCTACCCGTCTTTTAAATACTTCCAGGGATGGTGACTCAACCACTTCCCTGGGCAGCCTGTTCCAATGTTTAACTACTCTTTCAGTAAAGAAATTTTTCCTCACATCCAATCTAAACCTCCCCTGGCACAATCATCAAGTCCTTTTCTAAGTCCTAGAAATTCCTTGTCTGCCTTCACTAGAGCTGTCACTTTTTATACATTATATCTAAGTGTCCCAGCCAGAATAAGATTCTCATATAATTTACATATATTTTACATAATTTTTACATAAAATTACACTTTTACATATAATTTGCTATATCAGGTATACTCACTCTCCTATGCCTTTAGTTCTGTGCCCAAAGGTTTACTAAGTGAAAAGGATATCCTTTACGCCATTCATGATTCAGAATACCATTATCACACTCCCTATTGGTAGTGGCGCCTCTGTTGTGTGAGAGCTAAAATCAGTAATGACACTTTGCTTGTCAGTAGTACTTGACTGCTGGGATGAAGCTTGCTTAACAAAGGCCTTCTGATACAGAAGTCACCTGCACTGCAGATCTGGATAAGCAAGAGATTTACAGCCCTGCTGGCATGCTGCAAATCTTGTTGCTATGCATAATCCTTTTCTTTTAATTTTATTTTGTTGTTCATGTTTTGTTTGAATAAAGCTTGTGTTCCAGGAAGAGAATGAGTGCCATGATGCTCAACTAGCTAGGAAAAGTGTCACTGAAATCAGTGGGGTCTGTGCCAACCAGCACCTAGCCATGATAGGTCAGAGCAAGATGAGACTTCAGGTGTTTGTTTTTCTCCTCTGCCCCTTCTGCCTCAGAAGACAGGTGACAGTGCATAGATGTGTACTAAGAATTAAGGGGCATAAATGATAGCAGCCAGTGACTCTTGATCCAGCTAGGCGGCAACAAAGCTGCAAGATGTTTAGATCAATAAAAACAATCAATTAAATGACTAAGATATCACAGATGGCTAGATCAATTAAAGGCAATCAATTAAATAGCTAAGAGATCACAGATGGGTGGATAAATTATTAGTGCAAATAAATCAAATATTCAGGATGCTCAGGAGGAATATAACCTGAGACGATAATCATGGGGTGAGTGTCAGTGGGTGTAGTGTTTAGAGTGATGGCTGTGTGAAATCTGGTGCGTGTGATGCTCTCTGCTCTACTCTGCAGTTATTACTTCCACACTTTTGCTATGCTATCATTCAGCTCTCCTGCCAGTCTTAGATGTGTTGCTGTTGATTTTTGCCCTTGGTGAGGATTTAACTTTGAAAACCTGTAGATATGGAGAACTTGAATATCAGTCTGCAAAGGCTGTGTGAGTTTATAATGAACGGTAGATAGAATGTTTAGCAAAAATAAGTTTTTTTTGTAAGTTGCCTCTCAGGTGAAACTAATTAATCAAGTGGAATTGTCTGCTTACACTGTAAATCTACAGACTGGCTCTGTTTGTGTGTAGGGGTGTGTTTATGTACAGATAACTCTGAAATGTGAGACTTTTGTCTGGCTTATATAAAAGAGATGGTGCCCCTCTGAAGTCCCTCTTCCACATAATGGAATATGTGGAATATGACCTGAATTCAGCCCATAATTCATCACACTGGTACAGAGGTCATAGTTCTGCACAACCAACAACTGTAAAGGGAAAAGTATTGTTTGATTTTTATTTTTGAAGAACTTGTATTCTTTCACAATTCTTTTGTTCCCTTCCTCAAATAAAATCCCACCAGTAACACTCCAAATGTAACTTTTACAGTATCCTCAGTTTCTGAAGCCACTTTCACCCTTCCTGTTTTTCTTTAATATATCTGTGTAGCATTGTAACTTTGCATGGCAATATTTAGTCTTGGGCAAATGTGCTTGTACTTTTAAAAACAGATAAACACAATAAAAGTAAGATCCATTTGTCTCCAGCTGGTTTGTATCATCTTACTGATGCAGGATGAAATGATTTGGGAGCCCCAATACAGTGATTTTTGTATTTCTAAGTACCAGAATATTAAGAAATGGGCAATTGGCACTGGCAGGAAAGAGCAGCTTTAAAATGACTAGTGATTCTGTGCCAGCAAATTTAAATCATCTGATGTCTGTAAATATGGACAGCGGGAAGTGAAAAATAGACCAACATGACCGCTGGTGGTGTGGTAAACTGAATGGGAAAATTAAGAGAATTTTTACAGGAGAGAATGTGGAAATTTAGGGCATTTTTGTGCACTACTTTGGATGGCAGAGGGGTGGAGAACTGGATCTTCTGACGCTGATTCTAAGGAATCTCCCTGCTCTGAAAAAAAATACATCACATTCAAACTGTTTTCATGGGACATTGATTTCTGCAGTCTTCTCTGAGAAAATCAGGGCTTACAATGGTGATTGTTCAGCATTGTATAAAGAAGTAGAATGGAAACAGATTAACTGCATTCAGCCCTGTGGCCCTAGTCTTCGAGGAAGGGGTATTTTTTTTTTTTTTTCCCCATTCAGGTGGACAGGACCTTTCCATATGTATTATGCTGGAGTCTTTGGATATTACGTCAATAAAAGACAAACCAAATGAGATAGAGCACTAAGATATTGCCCTGCTGAATCTAAAAAGCTCAGAAATGTTACAGTTTGTCCTTGCTCTCTCATTTCATTTTCCATTCATTGAAGAAATACTTCTGTGAAACAGATTTATATTTTTCTTCTAACTACCTATACCATAAGAAATCTTTTCTGGATACTGTTAAAGATAATGGCTAAGATAGAAAGATAAACTTCTTGCAGTCCTGCTCTGTACTTGTCCAATTTGACTCTTTGCCATTTATTTAACAATAGTTATATAGCCTTGACATTTTCAAAGCTCTATACAAGCACAAACTAATTAATCTTTAGTTTGCCTTTGAGGTATTCAGTGAGTCAGTATTCTCTCTTTCATGGATATTATAGTCAGAGCAGAGGAAGTAAGTGAATAGCCTGAAGTCCTACAGAAAATTGGTGTCAAACCCAGCATTTTAACTTGGGCCGTCTTGGAAGAGAAGGTGCTTAACCCTGGAATGTTTCCACTTCCCCATGGCAACTCTCTGCATGATGTGTTATATTTGCATTATTGACTGAGATGACTAATCTGAGCACAGAGAGAAGTTGCGCAGCTGTTTGTCTACAGTATCTGTTATGTGCTTTTGAAGGGGCGCCAGAGGTTATAGTGGTATGAATGCCCACTTCTGATGCTGCATTTGTACACTGGATGTTATCTCTTGCTTGTGTGCAGAATTCAAACCAAAATCTGCACTCTCCTCATTCCAGCATACTGAGAGATAAAGGAAGGCCCAATTCACCAGCTGCTGCTGCTCTTGTCATTATCTTGCAAACAATAAAGAAATTATGCTCACACTGGTTGCTTTAATTCTACATATTCTTCTCTGCAGACAAAGCAGTACCTCCTTCATTGCTAGTATGATGCATTACGCATCACATGAAATATTTAAGGAATACATACCCATAAGATAACATCTGTTCTGTCTCATGCTGTCTTAGTTCAAAAGGAGGAGATGCACTTTCTGACTCTGTCAACGTCCAGTCTGTTGCCATAATCACTGTGCTGAAGAGAATTCTGACAGAATCATTACATACACTTGAGTCAATAAAAGAATACTGCTAGTATCTCATGTTTCCATTGAATGACAGTGGTATAGAGCATGTACTGCTGAAAAATTATCTAAGGCTTTTCATTTGAAAATAGGAAAACTCAATTTGTTGTTTAGAGGTCAGGTTTGCTTTGCAGATGTAGGATAAGGCTGAATAGAAGCGCTCCAGTCCTATATTAGCTATTCTTACCTTATTTTTGGCTAGGAGTAAATATATCTATTTCTACTGGAAAAAGGTGAGGACCACTCCATCACTTTATAGTGGTATTATGCCAATAATTAAAGATAGACTTTTAAAAACTTGGCAACAGTGGTCAGGCTCTGACACTCTACCTCGTGCTAGTTTACTTGGATACCAACACAGTATCTGATATTACTTCCTTATCTTTCCTCTCCTATATGTATCCTAGAAATGTTATACAGGCTGATATAGGGCCTCCAAACTGAAAAAAACTCTTCTAAAATTCTGTCTTGTATTAATCATAGAGAGCTCTTTGAAATCATGTATTCAGATGATGAAAGCATACTAAGTCTGTAAAAGCTATAAACCAAACTTATTTAGGAAATTTGTGTGCTGTTTGCTTATATGGGAATTGTATTTAGCAACTGATGTTCTGATTCCAGAATTTCTTATGTATAGTAGTACTCACATCCTCAGGTATTTTTATTAAAATCAATGGGATTGCTTACTGAATTAAGTTTTTTACTCAACTGTTGACATTTACCCCTAACTATTTAACCAGCAAAGCTAACTGATAGTACCAGTCTCTGACAGACCAGAAGACTCTTCCCGTTGCTTTTAGGCATCTGATTTTTTTTTTTATTTCAATTTTCTTTGAAATCTCCAGCCAAAATATACAGGGACTACCATATCATGCATGTAATTCTTCATCTGAATTATCTTAGTCTTACACAAATTTTGGAATGAGGGGTTTAAGCAAGCTTCCATGGAAACTTAAATTCATTCTTACAGAAGTTAACATTTCTTGATAATGAACTGTGAAATAAAAAGTGATTGGATACAATGTATCAAGGAATAGAGACATGTCGTGGTTTAACCTCAGTTGGCAACTGAACACCACACAGTTGCTTGCTCACTCCCCCCTTCCCCGGTGGGATTGGGGAGAGAATTGGAAGAGTAGAAGTGAGAAAACTCATGGATTGAGATAAAAACAGTTTAATAATTGAAATAAAATATTAATAACAATAATAATATACAAGTGATGCACAATGCAATTTCTCACCACCCGCCAACCGATGCCCAGCCAGTCCCCGAGCAGCGCCCCCCCGCCCGCCAGCTTTCCCCCCGTGTA
>NW_008824659.1:930449-948252 GCF_000699105.1 Pygoscelis adeliae
CGTACTGAGCATGACGTCACATGGTATGGAATGTCCCTTTGGCCAGTTTGGGTCAGCTGTCCTGGCTGTGCCCCCTCCCAGCTTCTTGTGCACCTCCAGCCTTCTTAGTCGGTAGAGCATGGGAAGCTGAAAAGTCCTTGGCTAGTGTGAGCACTGCTTAGCAACAACTAAAACATTGGTGTGTTATCAACATTATTCTCATCCTAAATCCAAAACACAGCACTGTACCAGCTACTAAGAAGGAAATTAACTCTATCCCAGCCAAAACCAGGACAAGACACCATGCCTGTACTTCTCTCAAGCTCCCTAGGAGCAATATCTCCAAAGTCTAAGATAAGAAATGCATTCAGCAGTTCCAAGATAATCTGTTTGGCTTGTCTGTACTCAAGGTCAAAACACCTCCGTTCCTAGTTGCTTTGTTAATTCTTATTTTTAGTAAGATTAAAATGTTTAGTTTACAAATAATCTTGATACTTTTAAGGTAAATGAAATCTGGTTTTCGGTGTTCAGTGATTCTCTTTGTTCACTCTTTCAAGATGATTAGTGAAGTGCTGAATAGCTAGATGTGAAGTTACAGCCCAGTCACCAAAAATCTGTTCATTCTTTTGTTAGCCAAGTAATATTTTGCATTGACTCTTTTTTGCCAGAAAATTGCTTCTTCTATTCAGAAATATCACCTGCCTCTTGGGGTGGGACTACAGAGCTGTCAGTGAGACACTTCTGGGTTCATGAATAAACAACCCAAGAATAAAAAGGTCCCTAAGAGAGAAGTGTCAGGGAGAGGAGCTTGCTGAAGGGCATAGGGGAATCTCTCAGAACCAGGTCAGGAATTTACTGTGGGTTTTTTTGTTCATTTTTAGTGGTGGTTGGTTTTTTGTTTGTTTTTTGTTTTTGTTTTCCTCAGCTGTCTCTAGTTACTGAGCTGCTGGTACATCCCTGCTTGCATAGATAGATCTTTTTTATTGCTTGGTTACTTGGCCCAGCAGTCGTCCATGTCCCTTCTCCAGCTAGGATCTGAAGTGTGGAGACCGACTGAGAAGGACCCCATATAGAGAGTGAGAAGCTTCTTCTCACACCTGTACTCAACACCATTTGGAAGAGGAAACTGAAGCTGGGTCTCCCATATGAGTGGCCTAGAAAAAGTGATTTTTCTTTGGTCTTTATCATGAGACATGAACCAGGGAACATCAAATGAAATTGCCAGATGTCTCTGACTAGGGTAAAAAGATTAAGTATGTTCTCATGGGGAACAGAATAAAACTATGGAATTAATTTCCAGGGGATGCTGTAAATATAAAAATGTGAATAGGTTTGAAAATAATTGGTCAAATTCAAAACAATTTCCTAAGATTATTAAATCCAGAGACATAACCTTGGCTCAGGAAATCAACCTGAAGATTTAAAAAAACTGTCAGGGGATTACCAGTGGAAGGGTCATTCTGCAAATTTCATTTCTTTCTAAAGCACCCACTCCTGTCTCCCATCAGAGAGAGGATGTGGGATATAGGCCTCTATCTAAGCGCTTCCTATATGCCTATTCTAGTCCTTACCATTGTGACTAGTTAAGTCGGGAAATGCAACAGAAGGAAGCGACAGAGATGCATCTAAATTTTCTTGTCTTCTAAAGTTTGGTTTAGATAAAATTGGCAATGTACCATAATGGCTTTTATCCTTACCTTCTTGTTGTGTACTCTCAGTCATAAGTTGTGCAATTCTAAAATTAGGAAGTCCATCTTCCTTTTTGACTGACAATCTGGAATGGGTCACTGCATTGCAGAATAAAACCCAGCCAGGACTTCTAGCAATTGTTGTAGTCAAATGTAAACTGCTTTTTGTTCACAAGCTCTTTTTAAAATAGAGATTCACTAGTGATGAGAACCATTTTTTTCTTTTAAAATGAGTTCTACTCTGACTTGCCTCCCGAGCATGAGTCCAGACAGGAAAGGTTAATACCTCTGCTGCTCATAGGTTTGAAGATTACTGTGGTTCAGAGGTGCTTGGCTTTTCTGTAGCCAGAACAGTTTTGTTTACTGCACTTGTATCCCATTGCCTCTTTCTGTTTCCAGTCCGTTTTCTTTCATTTGCACAGAATCCTTCACAAAAACAGTCTGGGGCAGGCTACAGAGTTGTGCCCTTTTGCTCTTCACTCAGATGTTCATGGTCTAATGCAATTCTTTTTAAGGACAGGAAATTAACAACATACCCAGCCATGAAAACAAACAATTGTGAAAAGCAAAGGTATAGTCTCAAACCTGAGGTCAACCTCCACAATACTACTGCTATCCAAAGACATCATATATTGCTTACAAATAAAATCCAGCAAACCAGAACTGTTACTTAGCATATTAGCACAGGAGGACTAGACATTCGTTTTGTTATGTCCCAAAAACTAAAAATATTTTTTATTCATCTATTTGTTTTTATTTCATTTGGGAACATTCCAGTTTGGAGCCAATAAGAGCGAAGACCCCTCAGCCTCCTGATAGCTGGGATTACATAAAACAGGTGTAATGCTGGGAGCCTGTTCAACAGTGTTTTGCTTGAGCCATTTTCTTGGGCATTCCTTCTGGTGAGGATTTAAGTAATTTCAAATTTAAAAAATTACAAAAATTTGCAAGGGATTAAGTAAGTTAGTCTGGGAGCTCTCCTATTGCCACTGGGGGAAAGTGAATAGTGGTGATAAGGTGGATCTGATCCGGAACCTGGTCAGAGTGCTTATGGAATGCAAGGCTTCTTTCAATTAAATGTTTGTTTCTTGTTGTTAAATAGTTGTTTTTCCTCTTTGAATTTAAATCCCTCTTAGATCTTCATATCTTCTGTGCTGCTGAGTTTATGGATCTAAACTGGGCATAGGTTTGACATTTTTACCAAGTCTGATACATTGATAATGCCCTTTATTTGGATAGTTATATAAATACAGCAGCTATATAAATACAGCAGTTACACAAATTGCTATATCAGAAAAAAGACATGGGTCTGAGAGTGACAATGATAGAGGCAGTTTCTTTGTTTTAACTGTATTTTTAGGAGTATAATATTTGTGTGTTGATAAGTCCTTATGTACAGACTGAACGTGAACTGCACATAGTTACATAAAATTACTTCCTATTTTTCTTAAATTTTAATTTCCTGCCTATGGACTATAAATAACTCGGTCAAGGACCAATCGCCTCAAGCACTCTAAATGTATACTGCAAAACAAATGTACTGTATCTTACCCTTTTTGTACTTTGTGACGCTTAACACTGTGCTGTTACAACACGGACAAGCAAGACCGGCAAGCCCAGCAAAATCACATTCACATATTCCAGTATTCTTAGAGGTGTAATTTTTAGTTTATGCAAAATATTATATTTCTTGCAATTAATCTGCAGTGTTCTCATGTAAATTTGTGAACAAGCTCTAAGTCTTTGTAAAGTCATGTCATGGTACTATGCTGTAGGAGGGTTTTAAGATGATTCTGAGTCCACAGTGAGAGTACTCGTCCTCTTGGTAATGGTATCTAGCACTGTGACTGCTGTGTGAATACAACTTCTTTAGATCTTAAATTCCCGGGTGTCTAAACTTGTTTCTGCATATACTCAGAATTTCTTAAGTCTGTGTGGGACTTCTGACTCCCCTCTCCACATACATAATTCAGTCATTCACCATGTCCTGCTTCTGGGCAAGTATTATTTCAGGTATGCACATGCAGACATGACAAGAAAACAAAGGTGCAGCTCAAAGTCATTAAACAAAAGATACAAATCTAATTCCGTAAGTGTCAGGAATCCCATAGTTCTCTTAGTGTCTGCAAATTCAGACTATTTCTAGATTTTGTCAAATGACTCTTTTACAGTTTTGTCTATTCAGCCTTGAACTGTAAGAAGCTTCAAAATTCCTCCTTCAAATATTGTTTTTGCTTGAGGAGGAAAATAGAAAATACATTGTTCTCTTTCTCAGCACTTTTTCTGGAGGCTGTGAGAAAGACAATACAAGAGCATAAAAGAAACCACACCGGGTTAGACCAAAGGTACCTCTACCCCTGTTTTCTGTCTCCTATGGTGAATGCAAGAAGATGCCCAGGAAAGACTACAGGAACAGGGCAAACAAATTTGATATTTTTTCTACATATTCTTCTAACCTCCAACCATTCACAGGCTGGGGACATTGTCAATGTGGTGTGGTTTCTCTTTACTTTTACTGTCTCAGACTAATCACCTAAAAGAAAGCCAAAAAGGAACGTGAAACAAAAGGAACCTTGGTCAAGTAAAGACTACAGGACTCGTCTTGGGCTCTTAAAGAATTTATCATTCAAATTTTATCCAAATACTACCAGCTCTTCTTGTATCTGCTCCTTTCATTCCCTGATTCCCCGTATTCATAATAGGATTCACTGAGTCTATGGTGGAAAAGGACCTAGCACACTATTACCCTATTCAACAGCAGAAAATACTATAAACCCTGAACGTTTCCTTTCTATTCTTTAGCTAAATGTCTTGATGACTGCTTGATCACTTTTGAAACACTCTTAAGTACATCATCATAGGACTTTTATAATGAGTAGAGGAAAACAATATTAGGGAAAATAAAACCACAGTAATACCTAATGGCATATATTAATGTTCAGAATCATATAGCCATAGTGGGAAATAATAAAGCAAACAGTAAAATGCTTCAAATTTTATTAACCAATGGCGGTTCTTAGAGAGAATTACAAATAAGGTGTGAGAAGTATGAAGATTTAAGAAAAGAATAATCCTAAACTTCACTAGATAAGGAGCTGAAGAGCAAGGAATGGGGGTGGAAGGAGTCTGCACAGTCATTTTGAAAGACCACAAGGCCATCTAGGTAAAGTAAACCAGAGTAGCAAGCCAGAAATGGGTAATGCAAAGTATAATAGAGGAAGCTGGAAGTAAATGAAGGCACAAAATCAGACACACGGAATAAAGAAAGAAAAAAAGAAGTTGACAATTGACTGAACAGGACAGACAACCAAAAGATATTACAACACTAGTAAAGAGTGACACAGAAAGCCACTCATGTAGGGCATGAAGCTGAACTCAATGAAGCAGGACTGGAGAGGGTTGGACTTCTTCAGAAGGGAGATAACAGGATCAGAAAAAAATGGTTAAAAAATACAGTGATTAATGGAATTATAGGGAAGAAGTTGAAGCAGTCTATAACTGGCATCATATAGCAATTCAGTACCAGGAGCAAATCTGCACAAAAAGGAAGGGGAAGAAAAAAATGTAGTTATGATATAAATAAAGCATTATGTTACAGAAGCTGAAGTTCTGCAGGTGGCAAGCATCCAAATTAATAAAATAAATTACTAGTTAAAAAACACTTGTGCAATAAGCAGCCAGAGACCATTCCTGTAAATCCAAACAAACTAGTTCTAAATGGACAAGATGATAAATACATTTGCTAATGATGGTGACGTCTTTGTCGAGTAGCGTTTTGATTAAGGTGGCTTTTTCCATACAATAAAAAGCACACTAACAGCTTGAATACTAATTATCTTTTTTTTTAAATTATTTTAAAGGTATCAAAATTGCATAACTGAACAATGGATTAAGATGCATAACAAATTGCATGCAAAATGTAGTTTCACATAAAATTGGAAACTTTATGTAGATTCACTCATTTATGAACTGTCATGTGTAAATCTGATTCTTAACAATTCGGTTGTAAATACCTGCTTTCATCTGCTTAATATAATTTGATTAACCACTTAGTATTTAATATATTTTCATAACAGTATTAAGAAAATATTGTAGGAAGTTGTACAGAGGCAAAGTTGACACTGGAAAATTTACCTTCACTCCACTGAGGGTCCTGAATAATTAACCACAGGAACAGTGAGGAAAAAATATAATAACCTGAAATCAGAATGCTAGTTGCTGCTCCAAAGATCAGCATAAAACATCACACGTGTGTGTAATTTATTATATGTTGATCACAGAATGAAACACTAATAGCTAAAAAAATACTGATTTGTTTTGACGCAGACAGTCATAGAAGGGATTACATACAAAGTGAGTAATGAGTGGACTAAGGAAACATTCATGAGAAGGCACTTTACTAAAGCTGTGGAAAGACTGAACAGTTTGTTGGTATTTCAGTGACATGGTATGTTCATGTATCATAAATAATGAAGACATTTATTTCATACTGCACCAATGTGCATTTTCATTTCTGTCAATAAAACAACTATAAGAAGCGATAGCACTTTTCCTCAGATGAAAATAGGTATATATCACTTACATTTCTGGCTAGGTTCCAGGTCCTGATTATTTAGTCATCTCACATTGGTCTGAACAGTGAGAATGGGTGGACATGGCATCATTTACAAAGAAATACTCTTTTTAAAAGGTATTTTTTTTTTATTTCTTTAAAAATACTACATATTGTCAATCTTATCCTCATTCCATAATGTGGGTATAATCATTATCTGAAGTATTTTGCCATTCTTCTTACAGAACATGAAATTTTGCTCATGTATTTTAAATGTAACACTTTCCTTGAATGGCATCTTGGTGTTCATTTGTTTGAAACTTACTGAAACAATGTTGAGCATAAGATACTAATTTACTATGTGACTATCCTAATACAATATAGAGTTCATAGAAGCTGCATTTATAATTGAGCAGGAAATAGTATTCCGTTAAGATTAGGAGGAGGAGAATTTTAGCTTCAATTCTGGGAAAATAGAAGTATTTCTGGTTAAACCCTTAAAACTAAAAAAAAAAAAAAACCTGACAAAGAGAAAACAGAAAATATTTGAGAAAGGGCAAGTGCAGAAAGCAAAACAAGGCTTCAGTTCTGTTTAAACTGCATGTCCTTCCCTATTCTCTGAGCTTGACGTAGCGGGAATATTTGCTGCAATGACCCTGAGAGTTCTGCCAATAGGAGTATAACTCTCTATAGGACTACACAAACTGGACATATCACAAGGTGGAAATTCCAGATCCCTCAGGTTAAAGCACTATGAACACAACAAACTGTTTTCATTAAAAAAGCATTATAGACACATAAAAAGCAGCTCTTTCAGCAAACGGTGTGATAGCAATGAGGCAGTCTTACTTATGTCTAAACAATGTCTAACAATCTGGGAGGGATTCAGAATGAAGAGTAGAAAAGTGTGAAGATATATGTAGAAGATATGCATCTCAAAAAAAACTAAACTTACAAAAAACTACTGTAAACACAACTTGATGCTGAAAATATTTAAATAATGAGCCTTATGTGGAAAGCTGGAATAAAAAAATAAAAAGGAAGATAGAAATTATTTCAGTGTAGCTAAGTATCATATTTAAAATTCATGTTGAAAAATATGTAAAACCGATAAACAAAATGCTAAAAATAGACCAGAAAGAGGCAGTCTGTGGTGCTTCAAGGAAAGGACATATCAAAAGCACCCTGAACGGGTCAAGAAACACATCTTTCATGCATATGACTGTACAGCTTTTGAAGTTGTTGTGAACATTTATTATTTAAGATCTATTGACTCTTCTACACCTGAAAAGAATAATTTTATGTTCCCAGTTACAAATTTTTAGTTAATAGTTCTTTCATGGAATTTCCATTCTGAAGTACTCCAATGTCTCCTTTCTTGACTTGAAGTAGATGAATGTGAATGTCTGTATTGTCTGGCAGGATTTTTCTCCCATCATCCCTCCACAAGGAGAAACTCAAAGGAACCAAAATCCACTAAATGAGTTTAAAATTAACCTGTCTTCCTTCCAAGGATCTGTAAAAAAAGGCACTTCTTGCTTATTAAAGAAAATATTAAAGGGAGTGGAAATAAAACTGACAAACATTAATAAGAAATATGTATGTTCAAAAATGTCTAAATTTGAAATAAAACATTATTGGAAGGCACTCAAAAATTAACCTAAAAATAGCGCTTCACAGCTCAAAAAGCTTGCAGATGTTCATGTTACCTAATGCATTACAGAAAATTAAGGAGCAAAATTCTGAAATTCAATAGGTTTTGCTCCTGGATATTTAAAAACAGCTGAGTCATTGGAAGAGACTGGCTATTATGGCAATTTCCTGGTCTAGAAGAGTCCTTCAGAGTATCCATGTGTGTTCCATCACCACAGCAGCTTGCCATGTTTTTATTTTCTGACATTAAAACAGTAATAATTGTGGGCCAGCTTCATCAATGACTTAAACTTGCAAACCACAGTGAAGTTACTTGCAGAGTAAGTCAATGTTTAATTTGATAAAGTGATAATTTCAACTCAAGTTGGTTCTCAGTCATTCATTGAACTGTATATCATATTAGACGTTAATTATTCTTGCTCAGATGTAAATACCTTCAACAAATTGTTTAAAGTAGTGCCTTGCATACTGTCTGTTATAGCTCTAAAGGATGTCAAGGGCTGTCATCCTCTCCCCATTCTGTGTCCAGCACTTACCATGGGTACCAAAGATAAGGAGAAAGGGCTACTGAACTGATACAATTGCACCATTCATACTGGCTGCCAGCTTGGAGAGCTGGAGTACAGTGTCAATGGCTGAATGTTCCCACTATGCTTGATATCAGCATCACATGACTTCTCTTCATCCTATCCACCCCCTACCTGGATAAAGAAGATGTTACAATGGAGCTCAGGACAGTAAGAATTTTTTTTTTTTTCCTCAGCTTGGTCTTTGAGTGAATATTAAGTAAAACACACAGGCGCTTACTTTGCCAGTTCCCCATCTGTGAAACTGAGAAAATATTCTTCTTTCTGAAGTGACTTTTAAATATGCTACAAAGATATAAAAATAGCATGATTCAGGGTTTTTTTTAACAATTCTGATTTGAAAATGTTTTAAAGTACCAGTGTGATTGATCCCTTAGAAATTTCCCAGATCAATTTAAGGAGCTTAAAAAACATAAGCAGGATGTATTTGTTAACTTCTCTGCCCTGACAATGAAGGTACCAGAACAGAAGTATTTTGATTTTTACTTACCAAATGAAAGTATTTAGTTAATAAGACTGGAGCAGAGACAATCAGGAATAAAACCTTGCCTGTTAGGATCCCCACTAGGAAGTGACGTTTCCTTCCTATCTTAGGTAATTTTCCTTATTCATCCCTACTGACCTTTAGGCCACACAACTGAAAGCTCTGCCTCCAGCCACTATCCTTTTATTAAACTGTGAAACTTTCTATGCTGCTGCTCTTGCCTGCTATTCTCTACCAAAGATAAAAGGGTCAATAAATCCTCAAATACTAACAAAAAATAAACATCAGCTAGTAAAAATTTCACTCTCACTTTCTGTAGAATTTATTTTTTACCCATGAGTTTTCACACTATTTTATCTTACTTTGTTATTGTTAGAAGTGTACAGTCCCTGTATATAACTCTGCTGATGACATCTACCTTTTCCTGGACCCAGTCAACTGAATAATGGATACTAGGATGAAAATTAAACCTCATGATCAAATGGTGAGTACTTAGACCATTTAGAACAGTAACAAAGAAAACTAATTTAGTGCTGAATAACATATACATATTTGTGATGCAGCACAAACTGGATAAGACCACAATTCTAGTCAAACACCATTAAACTTGATTTGTATAAACAGAAAAAGGAAGAGAAATCAGTACAGCAAACTCTCTTCCATATCAAAGTTCAGTCACTTCAGATGTTCATCTCCAATTTAGCATCAACAGTATTGATCAGAGAGATGTGGGGTTATTTATTTATTTAATATTTAGGTGAATTGACTGATATTTTATTAAGGGTACTTTATGAAAAGATGTCCATCCATGACTTTGCAGTTTGAATCAGTTGTAATTCACGATGTGACTAGAGCAGATTTTCACTTGTATTAAATATTTTATAGTTTTGTGGGCTTCTGCTAGAAATATTGCCAAAGAACTTAGTGGGTTTTTCTTAGTGTGGTCAGCAGGTTCAGCTAGAGTTTCAGGAGCTGGATAAAGTTTTATGTTTTGCTGCCTGTGACATGGATCTCGGTAGGTATATGTTTTGTCTACAGTAATAACCTATGGAAAAGCAACAATAGAAATAATTGTGATTAAATGTAAAACGGTTTCAATTTATGTATAAGTAACTCAGAAAACTAATCATTCCTAAATTAAAATAAGTATAATATTTTGTCCTAGACATTAGAATTCAATAAACTTGAATTTAGTAAGGCTAGGTGTCTAATTTGTTTTTCTATATTTTGGTAGCTATTGGAAGACTAAATGCCTCTCTACCCTTATTTAACATGGAAAATGCCTCTCTACCCTTATTTAACATAGGACCTACATGGCCCTACTTGGTTGCCTCTGGCAGAAAGGATTGTTGTCTAGGTTAGTCTAACATTTCACAAATAATGAAGTTATTTATTGTAATAAAGCTATAATGAGCTATTACTTTTCAATTCTATGATTTATGAAAACTTTAGAAAACTCAATGTGATTTTAATGTTGAAGTTATCAAAAAGCCATAAAGCCATTAGTTTTATTTTCAAATGTACCTGAATCATTATAGAAAAATGAAAAATAGACTTATAAGGTGCCTAATAATTCTGATAATGGTTTATGAGTGTTGGTGAAAAAATCATTAGAGAATTTTAAATTTGTATTTTAAATATATTTCAGGAAGATGGGAAGTAAAAAACAACAGTAATTAATAGTTTTTTCATTTCAGAATGTTAAAATGTCAACACTTCAAAACATCTAATTCTTTTTCCTATAAGCTAAGGTATTAATTTAATATTTAATTGTTTTTGAAATAAAAGATTTCTCTCCATACAGAAAGCTCCACTGATGCTTTATACTAATATACTGAATGGATCTGTTTGTGAAATAATGAATTTTGGAGCACAGTGAAGAGTAACAAAATCTAACCCATGGTGTCTTTGTTCTTCCAGAGTTCACCGATATTTATTGCCTTTCCTTTTACTTTTCAGCATAAGGTCCACTAATTTCACAGGAACCTTTCCTATATCAAATACTGTGCTCTTATTTAGATACGCTTTACTTAGATCTTCCCTCATAAACACTCCCTTGGACCAATTAATACTTCTTTCCTCCTGAATACGCTTTGAGAAGTCTTTCTTATTCACCCTGCCACCTTATTGACTAACAATGCCATGTGCTGCCCAATCTTTTCCTTCTAAACTTGTTTATTTTACTTCCTTTCCAGTTCTTCTCCTACAACAATTCAACAATTTCTTCCTACTGTGGTGCTTTAAAAACATTTTCAATCTTGAATTGCAGTTATATAAAAGCAATTACATTTTCAGCATTTCTTTAGGAACCGAATATGCACTGCATTTACATTACAGTATTTCAAGGTTTCAAATATTTTAAAGGTATTATAGTTAGAAGAAAATGCTGTTAGTACAGATACACCTATGGTAGTGTGATAGATAACTCTACAGAAGTCTATTTTTCTTTATTTTTATTTACACAAATATATTTTCTCATAGTCGCAGCCTAAGGATAAGACAGCAAAGCTGTACTGTGATGAAATGTTTCTACTTACTTATGCTGAAACCAGTAAACGTGTTCTGGATATAATGAGATGTCCAGTTTGGAAATATAAAATAGATGGATAGACAGGAAGCTTAGGTGTGTTTTTGCTTTTTCCTGTGGTATGATCTGTATTTCTATGAATGGAGAAGGAAGAGCATTTAGCTGGTATTTTCTCCTCGGAACTGGTTTTTAGAAAATACATGCTACTGCATGAGGTCTGGTCTATTTAAAAAAAAAAAAAAAAAGAAAACTGCTTTCCCAAGGGATTGTTTATGAGTCCTGGGAATGAATCCTAACTTTTTTTTTATAATGTATTACACAGCAATGTCAGCAGAAGAACTAATCCCCTACCCCCTTAAAAAAGATGACCAGTGATCTTTTTTTACTTTCATGCTTATCTTTGTGAAGATCTCAAAGAATATTTTGTTGCTGTAGTTCTTTTTGCAAATGCTAAAATAGCACAGTCCTTATTTTCATTGTTTTATGAAAAGTATTTAAAATAAAATAAAACCCACTAACTTAAAAGATTAGAATAATGAGTCATCATCTCTCTACATGTTTTAAGGAAGAATATGTACAAGACAAAATGTAATTACTATCTTGAAAAGTATCAGCTAAAGTGAGAAGCTGTATTACAGAGAGAGAATGGAGTTAAATGTTTAACTGTTACATAACGTTTTTCTTAACACTGTTTCCACTGGATTGTCCAGCTTTGCGATGCAACAGAGGACTAGAGACTAGCAATAGTTGCAGGTATTTAGGGGAAATAATCTATGTATACAGAGTTATAATTTATATTTGTTGGGGTTTTTTTTGTTTGTTTTGGTTTGGTTTGGGGTTTTTTTGTGATTGTTTTGCTGTACACTGATTTATTTAATTAAAAGGACTTAGTTACATGCAGAGAAATTACCTTGAGTTCTGGAAAATTATGCACTCTCTCAATTCACTATCATTCCTCTTACAAGGGCCAGTCATATTGTACAAGTTGCCACAAAAAGGGCCAAAATGCACCTAATGATGTTTCTCTGACCTCACTGCAGAACTTTAATGAAAAGGGCTAAATCTTCTAAATTATAATTTAAGATTACTGTGTGTGTGTCTTTCTTTACTGGAAACCTTACTAAGGACTAGATAGGACTGTATGAACTGATGGAGAAAACATTTTAGAACAATAGAGTATAGAACAATTTGGCCACGGTGAAGTACAGCTCATAATTATTTTTCTTTTTTTTTTTTTACAGTTGAGAATTCAAAATATTTGTCTTCCACAGCTCAGTAGAAAAGATTTACTGAGGACAACTTGTAGCCTGAAAAACTGCAATGTGCGAGTATATGGATTTTACTAAGAAGCCTTATAATGGATCTGATTATAGATGCCAGGCTACTGCATATATAACCACATAGTATTAATCAGAAGTAAAAATGTAAGAATTAAAACAAAAGAAATAGAATTCTCAATCAGATTAGAATCTTGATACTTCCTGAAAGACATATGCAAAACATTGTATAGATTTGACTTATTTTAAATATATAGCTAAAAATTCTGTTGATGGTAAGTAAAGGACAAGCCACTAAAGTATTAATATCTCATCTCAAGAAAGAAATTATTTTAGTAAAAATTCTATAGTTATGCTGATTCAAAGAATTGTTACAGAAGGTAAATGGAAGGGAGATGTAACATGGAAATGAATGGAACTGAAATATACATGTACCTTCAAGAAACAAATTCACTCTGATTCATCGAAATATACAAATTACTTGAATTAGTGCCTCAAAAATCCTCTAGATTCGCAACTTGTACAAGCTTGCATTACTTCATAGATCTTTTAATTTTAAAGGACTTTTGAACTCAAAACTGACTTCCCTTCATGGTAATATTTAATATTCAAAGAGGCCAGTGTTTATGAAAATAGGTCATTTTACAACAATTTTTATGTTCAAGATTATGGAAACCTGGTCAGATTAACCTATCCAATGTTATTATGTCTTTGATTTATGGTTTATAATTTAAAATGTTACTTTATAACTGATATAGTTAAACCTTTGTCTTGTCTGACTGAATTCGAAACCTGAACCCTAACTTCACCTGGAACTATATTTAAACTCCACTATGCCTAAGTAATTTTACATTCTTGCAATAATAAACTGCAAACATATAGTACTAAAAAGTCTGAAATTTTTATTGCATTGAGACAAACAACAGAATGCCAGAAGGCTTCATACTAACAGAGAACCTGAGCACTATATTCCTTGCCATAAAAAGTATTTTTTTATTAATTTATCACTATTTATTTTATTAAAGCAGTGAAATTAACAAATATATTGTTATTAATTATTCACAGATGTAACTATAATGATTACATTCAAATTATCATATTGGGGTTTTTTAATTAAATTGAGACTTCAAGAAGTACCTAAAACCATTAACAGTTATCAATATTTTCTTGGTAAAATAGCTCTGGTAGTGCAGGGAATTACAAACCTACTCAGGCAGCTTACAAAATGATGGGTATATACAAACAAGGAGTTTAAAGAATGACTCATCCAAGCCCTGGAAATAAAAGATAGGGTTACATGCTTTAGGTGCACACTTGTAGAGGGAAATGAACAATTTATATTTAGAGCAATGAAGAATGTGTTTTAGTTCATTTTTTTTGACTTAAAAGATAAGGTCCCCATCTCCTTTACAGTGACATTTAGGAAGTTTTAATAAACTAGTAATTAATTTGTTAATCATCACTGTTTAATTGTATCTATAAAATATATTTTTGCATTTTTCAAAGAATATCAGGAAGAGATCTGTTACAAGTATACATTGACCTGAGACTTTATTCTGTGTGAAAATGTTGCTTTAATTTTTCATGTCCTTTAAATGACATTTATGAATAGGTATAGAAGTAAATCAAAGAAACATGTTAGAGATATAGCTTATATAATAAAAAAGCAGTATTTTTGCAGATGTACAGAATCAAAGTGATATTAATTAGCATAAAAAATTTTGTAATGAGTCTGTAAAAAGAATTCCATCTCAACATTTATTTTCTTTATGTAACAGCAGCTGTTATTACACTTAAACATGTAAAGAAATTCAGTAACTCAACAATTTGTGGTCAAATGCTTTTGTGTTACCTAGGTTTCTTTTTAAAGATTTTAAAAAATCAGTCTTTTCAGATTCCTTCATATTGTTACTGATGCCTCATTTCAAATGTCATATCACTTACCATCATCTGTATGCATGAACACATGCTAAAAATGACAAATGTTCTTTGGAATTTAAAAAGACATATATTTTATTTTCCAAACACACATGTTAAACAAGCTGAAGAAAACATTTTGACGTCTAAAATGATTTTAAAAATCCTCATCTTGATAAAACTTCAGGTAGCTGTTTTTGAATCTGCAATATAAAGGAGAAGATAGCAGTTAAGTCTAATATCAGACATTTAATGGCGTATGTATAGGAATGAAGAAGCATACAGGCCCTGTCGTTTCATGACCTTGGGCCCTGACTCTGCAAGCACGTGTTTCCTTTCATATATATGAGTTGACTTGCTAAATCCAAAGAGACTGATCAAATGCTTAAAATTAAACATAGGCAGAACTGCTTTCAGAGACATGGTCTTAGATTACAAACTTTGAAATTACAAACTGTTATGAAATGTGAAACGCAGGTCATATGCACCCAGCAGATTATGCTGGTAGAGCCAGTACAGCTCTTCCTCCAACAGCTGTGCACAGATCTCCACTCTTCAGAGATAATTCATACTACAATGTGAAGAAGATCACACAGCTCTTCATTTCTTAGGTACCCTCTCAAACATTACATAAATTTCCCAAAGTTTCATTTTGTTGTTTATCATATCTTTTTTTACGAAAGCATATTCACCTTCACATCATGCATCTAAATTCCATCTGCTTGACCGGTAATTTATGACAATGTGTTAAAAATATTGATCCTTTTTTTATTATCTAGATTATCTAGAACTAATGTAATAGAAGTTCCATTTATGGTAAGTGAAATTAATATGCAAGTCATATCTAAGGTTAAGTGTAAATAGTGAACAAAACCTCTTCATTTCAATCCTATTTCTCCAATGCCACAAAGAAATAAATAACTAGCATAAATGTTTGACAAATCTCAGTGGTGCTATTCTTGCAAGATCATCAAACATAATACACAAACGTAAGATAAATATTGCAGGTATTAACTGATTTTTTGTATGAACCAAGAACAGACTGAACATCTCATAGTGCTCCTGCTAATCTTCCTATCTATGGATATTTTGAGTTGAACAATTATATGTAGCTCAATTGTAAAATATGCAGTTCTAATTACAAATCCATTATTAAAATTACTGTATTTTTAAAATTAATAAAGAAATTCTTTTCCTATATAAATGTGTATAGGTAATTATTAGGTATTTCACTTATGATCTTAATCTCTGAAATTGGTAACAAAAAATGGAATTTGAAAAATGATGAAATTAAAATCTTCATTTTACAATTTGAGGCAAAGATAGAAATGTATTGTCCTTTCTGTGATTCATTTCTGTGAGTATTCAACAGAACATAAGAAAAAATTTACAAGAGTTACAAGAAAAAATTACAAGAGTTTAGCTACCTTGTAAACTTGATTAAATACCTGAGTCTAAATATTTCACTTCTGTATTTATATTAATCAGAATTCTTTTAAAGAATTTCTAGGTTAAATTGGCACTTTTTTATTACTGATACAAAGCAGGCTGAGCAGTCCTTTACTTTGTGTTGGTACAATCAAGAATATTAAACCTTGACACTAGCACTATAAATTTATTCTCATATGGTTTTGTAAATGACTAAAAAACCAAAAGCTGTTTTTTTAAAATACTTGCATCTTTCATAAGAAAAGCTTGCAGTTCTCCAAATCATGAAAGATCTCTTTCATTCTTCTATCACTGCCTGTCACTTTCTAAATGAAGATGTAGTAGTACAAAATATAAAAAAGCAAAATGATCAAAGCTTAGCAGCTAGTACCACAAATACCACCTAACAAGACTATTAATATTTTTAAAGTTCATCTTAGACAGAAAATTCCTTTTCCTGTCATCTCTGCTAGTCTTTCTCTCACAATATATAACTACTGCAAGTAACTGCAAACCTGGCTCGTGAGCTGTGGGCTGCAAAATCATATACTATTTTAATTATGGGATGCAGGATGCTAGATGCTCTTGTTAGAGGACAAAGACATAGCTACTTTCTGTTCACCAAAATGTTTTCCCTCTCTACCTGTGTTTATATCTGCACTAAGATTTGACAGGTTGTTTTTCATCTGGGCATGTACCTGCTTTACACTTGGATGGCAGGTTTGTGATACCACTGCGAGATCCTAACAGGGAGGAAATACACAGCTTAGACATGCTAGCCATTCTGGGGTCATGTTAGGAGATTTTGTCTCTGTGAGACCCTTATTAGAACAACTAGGAAACCAGGACTATGTCATTCAACTGATACTTGCCCTCTAATGGAAAAGGCTTTATTTATCTTCTATGACTGTAGCCATAGAGAGAGCCCTTCTAGGCTGTGTATCATCAAGTTGGGTGCAACACTTCATCTCTGACCATGGGTAATCTACCGTTCCAGTGACATATTCCTGGGCACATGAGAGAAAACAATGTATTTTTACCCAGTTGGATATTAATGCATGCATAGCATTGTTCAGGAAGAGGGAACCGGAGACAGGTCAGGTAACACTATAGCCAGGCAACTACTGAAGTCTGCTTTAGCTAAGGATTGATGACACTACTTAATGCTTATGGAGCTGCAGAAACTCCCCTTCAGTGAAGCAAACATCAATTAAGTCCATTAGCTCCAACATGAGGCAATGCTTCTTTAGAATACATCATGTCCCTGTGATTAAGGTACCTGCCTGAGAGGTAAGATAAATGACCTCAAATTCACTTTCTTCCTGCTTCAGGCCAAAGATTTGAACTTTGATCCCCTAACTCACAGGTGAAGCTTTTACACACTAGCATCTCAGGTTTTCTGCAGCAGAGCTCTCTTTCACTGGAGCTATTCCAATTTTCATAAAATACTTTAATAGTCCTATGCAAGTGAAATGGCTCTATCTTTTGATAGTTTAGGATGTTTACTACAAGACCTAATCACTTTCTGGATTGCTCCATCTGGATGGCTCATCTACCAGACCCTACTTTAGACCAATTCTCTTCCGTCATCTGTTATAGTTCCTGATCAATCAAATTCATCAGCTGTCAGACCTGGAGGGTATATATACACCCAGTAGATACTGAAGGACATGAGGATGTGAGACACTTGTTATCCAGTCCCTGCTCCAAT
>NW_008824659.1:948270-951390 GCF_000699105.1 Pygoscelis adeliae
CCCAACACAGAACGGAAGGAAACCAGCCTTTTTCCTCTCCAGATGGGTGATGTTCAAGAAAATTTCCAGATGCAGGTTCAGATCCAGTCATTTGTGGAGGAAAATGACAACCTTAATCTGAGTGAATGTCCTTAATACTATCTTTTCAGGGAGAAGGAGAGAAGGAAAGCTCCGTTTATCTCTTCATGGAAAGGTGAGCCTTCGTTATCTTCAGCTTTCTTTTTACACCTGACTTGGAATCTTTTATGTCTCATGGCATTTTATATGTAGATAAGAACTGATTTTTTTGTAGTTTCTTATTTCAGAAAAAAAACCCAAAGCAAAACACCATTGAAACTGAATATTTTTGTTCATTGCTTTTTCAGACTGATGCCAATACCAAAAGCCAACTGATAATTCATTTTTTGTGACTATATACTGGCCCTAAATGAAGTGGAAGCTAAGCCATTTACTGGGAGAATATTAAAAATGGTAATTTCCCCTTCAGTATTAAGTAAAAATTGTCGTTGGATCTTTGTGCTTCATATATAATCCATTAGACAGAGATCATTTCTTTCCTATGCTAATGCTAAAATTAAATAGTTTTCATAAAAGTTGGGCATCATTCAGAAATTTTTGTAGTTAGTTCATATTGTGTATCTAACTGCCTAGAAATAATTTTATGATCACATTTTCCAAAAAAACCTATCTGGAAAAATATAATCTTAGTTCAGTTTGTACATCTTACTCTCACAGTGCTCTATGTTTCATATAGGTTCTTCCTTAATTGGTTTTAATCCAAGATACTAAAATAAATTTTTAAGGTCATTTCTGCTAACAGTAAGAACAAGTTGATGAATCAAGTTTAATATCACTCTTATCCTGTGTTTGCCATCTGTTTTCATATGCTTTGTTTGGTTATTGGTTTCTTGATGCAAGATCACTGTTCAGACTTCTAGAAAGTGGAAAATTCTTATCACTGAATGTGTTAAAACAGAGATTGCTATGGAGCTTTTCAGGAACTCCTTTCTGTTGACATGGACACATACTGCAGTAGGCTTTCCGATTTTTTTGAAATTATTTTTAGCATGAAAAGGAAATTATTAAAATTTAAGATCTAGTTTTCTAGATCATCACCTCATCACCTCTCTGCTGCATTTTAACTTTTAAATAAATGTGGTTAGCAGTCCTTTAAAAAAATGGGTAACTTATGAATCATCTAGTCAACAAGGAAGGAATATTATGTTCTTTCCATCACCACATGCAGCTAACTGGAGTCAGAAAACTTTAACACAGCCAAGCAAAAAAACTGTGCCTAACTTTCCATTGGAAGAGCATCAATGAAAGCTAGGATCAAGTCCACAGGTTGTGCCAGTTTTGCCAGGCTTTATTTAGGATTTTCTTCTCTTTAATAGTTTAAATAAAAATATTTCATGCAATGACAAATCAGAAAACATTTAGGAGCATATGGTTTTCCAACAGCATGTTAAGGAAATGCAACTAAGCATCACTAGCCATGTCAAGGCAGATATATGTGCAAAGTCTGTGGAGAACACAAGGAGTCCGACATGTGAAATGGGAGAACTAGATGGTAAATATGAGAGTTTGTAGATATGCTCATATGGAGCTTATAGTTTGCAGGAAAAGGGATATGACAAGGTGATGAGAGTGTGAGTTCTTGTAAACTGGAAGTATTTCACATAAATTGTATGTGCCCCAATATTTGTTACAGCAGTTTCTCCCAAAGGATTTTATTTTTTTCAGTCATTCTAGTATTCTCAGACATATATTCATAATGAACACTGTGTGGCTGGTTGTTGTGAATTCCATATAAAGGGAGAAATAGCTTGAGATCACATGCGGAATTGTTCCTTAATATCAACTACAATTAAAAAAAAACCCTAAGTAATCTATACTAGTAGCCTTGGGAACTAATCAGATGGCTTTTTCATATGTAAAAGATATTTTATCTTTTATCTTTATGCTTTTGTTTTGTCCTTACAAGTAGTATTGACAAGGGCTGTTGGTATGCAACAAGGACATTATAATAACTTTCTGCCAAAGTTATAAAAGCAGTAAGATAGACATAAAAATCACTTCGTACTCCAATTTAAATAAGTTGCTGGGATATTGCCTACTCCATTTTCTAGACCTTTTGCCAAGAACAAAGCTTTCCAAATTAATATAGATGTGGACCACAGTATTTCAAAAGATAACAAACAAAATATAAAATCAATACTGTTTCAAAAAAAAAAAAAATTGAAATTGCAATTTATTATTTAAATTCCATATTCCTAAAACGATGAACACAGTATCTGCTAAATGAAAACAATGTTATCAGGCAAACCAATAGGAAATGTGATGAGGGAGTGTAGCCAGTCACTAGAAAGGATGGAGTTGTATAGTTGCATAGGGCAATGTTGCATAGGGCAATTGCAGCAGGGGCTGGTGCCATCAGAGGAATTTTGGCAGTATCTGCTAAATGAAAACAATGTTATCAGGCAAACCAATAGGAAATGTGATGAGGGAGTGTAGCCAGTCACTAGAAAGGATGGAGTTGTATAGTTGCATAGGGCAATGTTGCATAGGGCAATTGCAGCAGGGGCTGGTGCCATCAGAGGAATTTTGGCTTTTTTGATCATGAGGAGGTTTACACGGCACCGGGCCTGCTGGCGACAGATGGAGTTCAGCTGTCTCACAGGGGGAAAAGGATCATTGCTCATGAATTGGCAGGGCTCATTGAGAGGGCTTTAAACTAGGTTCAAAGGGGGAAGGGGATAAAACGAGGCTCACTAGAGATGAGCCTTAGGGTGGCTTGCCGATGCTGGGGGCGAAATTGATAGCCCAGCTCAACTGCATCTACACCAATGCACACAGCATGGGCGGCAAACAGGAGGAGCTGGAAGCCATTGTTCAGCGGGAGAGATATGACTTAGTCGCCATCACAGAAACATGGTGGGGTGACTCTCACGATTGGAGTGCTGCAATGAGTGGCTATAAACTCTTCAGAAGGGACAGGCGAGGAAGGAGAGGCTGTGGGGTGGCACTGTATGTTAGGGAGTGTTTCAATTGTATAGAGATCAACGATTGTGATGATGATACGGTTGAGTGTTTATGGGTAAGGATGAGGGGGAAGGCCAA
>NW_008824659.1:953312-968435 GCF_000699105.1 Pygoscelis adeliae
TGAGGGGAGACCTCATCACTCTCTACAACTACCTGAAAGGAGGCTGTAGCGAGGTGGGTGTTGGTCTCTTCTCTCAAGTAACTAGCAATAGGATGAGACGAAATGGCCTCAAGTTGCGCCAGGGGAGGTTTAGATTGGACGTGAGGAAAAATGTCTTCATTGAAAGTGTGGTTAAACATTGGAACAGGCTGCCCAGGGAAGTGGTTGAGTCACCGTCCCTGGAGGGATTTAAAAGACGTGTAGATGAGACGCTTAGGAACATGGTTTAGTGGACATGGTGGTGTTGGGTTGATGGTTTGACTCGATGATCTTAAAGGTCTTTTCCAACCTTTATGATTCCATGATTCTATGATTCTATAGTACTCATATTGAGTTTGGGCAGCCAAGTCCCAATTGGATTTTGGAGGTTACTTTGTTCCCTGCTTTGTGCAACAGTCATTTGATCTGAAGTGTTCAACTGTAGCAAGGCTTTTCCCTGTTCAGCTGAAAAGCTGTCTTAGCTTGCGACCCACCAGGATTTAGAAACAAATCATATTAGCACACACATCTTGGAAGAGGACTTATTTTCCTATGTACACGGGAAAGACACCTAACATGCAGAGACAGGACGGGGACAGAAAGGAAAAGCATTCAGAATTTTTTCATTTTATAATATGAATGTATGGCAAGGAGTTGCTCATTACTTTGAAAAGTTAGAGAACTCAATTCAGAAATGAGAGACCAGATCTTCCAGTTCCCGAGAGTCATGAACCTTTTCTGAACTCCTACTGCCAATTCTAACCTAACACAGAGAAGAGGGAAACAGGTATCTATGGTATGTGAAGGCCTCAACTAAGATGCCTATATCATGGTTTAGGCATCTTTGTCTATTGTAGTTTATTCATTTCACAATCAGTATTTTGTATAATCACTCTAGTGATTAATTAAAAGAATATTAACAAGGATGCAAGAGGAGATCACAAGCTTCTGCTGTCCTAGTTGATGCCTACCTACAAGGAACTACTGTTCCGTTGCAGTGGTCTTCCTTTTGTCCCATGGGCTTCTGCAGTCTTGGCTCCAGAAACTTGTTCTAGTAGCAGGCATGAGGGAATCACCATCCTAGACTCTTCCTAGTACTGACTCCATGAACTGCCCCAGACAGTGGACTCTCACAGCCAGTGTTGAAAAATGGGCACAATTTTCAGTGCTGATATTACATTCGTATGCTTGCATTCACTCACTGATAGCACCTATCATGAGCACATCCAAATTAAGTACTGATAGCAAAATATCTACTGTGCTCTACCAAATCTTCTAATCTTCTTATTTCCTTGATTACCATTTCTAGGTGGGACAATTCTGGTGATAAGTGGTGAGAAACTTGAGGAGTGCTAACAATTGTTAAAATATCTCATCATGGTGAAAAAGCTTTGCTGAAGGTACAGTACTTGAGTTTTGACTTTCAATTAGTCTTATTTCCTCAAAAACTCATGCTGCAGTTGAACTTCTTGTCCAAGTTTATTTTTACTCAAGAGTCATTACTGAGTCTAGACCACTGCAACTAGTTGCTAAAAAAATAAACTGCCTGGACTTTATGAAAACCTGCATTGTATTTGTCTGATCAAAAAATCTCTTTCTTTCATTAAAAACATTTTGTCTTTTGAATGGTGATGTTCCTTCAACAATAGAAAGAACTAAGATGGTTCTCTCATCCTGCCACAGAGTTCCAGGTTTTTTTTTAAGTCTATACTAATTGTATGGCACAGTCTGTTATGAGGAGATAAAAATGCAAAGCAAAGGCAAAACAAGCGAGTCTTTAATTTGACTTGAGAGATTGAAAAAGTGGTGACATCCTTGTCAGGTATTTGAAGAGAATTCTTTACTGAAAGTGATAACTAGCTGAATTAATAGCCATCCAGTATCGCCTGTTTAGACAACAGTAAGGAAAAAAAAAAAAAAAGGATTACCAAGAGATGATTCATCATGAATAATTTAACTGGCACATGAGAAGAAACATACAGATTCACAGTCCAGACCTATATAGCATTGTAATTCATAAATTTTACCGATATTAAGGGAATTTCTGCCTAAGTATTGCAGAGATAAGACTTTTGGATTTTTTCTTCCTGCCAAAGAATTCCACTTCTTTTAGACCTCTTAAGATTACTCTCTATGGTCTCCATATTTTTTTTTCTTTTAGGCTCAAATTACTATTTTCTTTTTTCAAGGTTCAATTTAGACTGAAACATGGAATGCGTTACTATTTCTTCAGTAGTTCTGTGAATACTGTTGACAAAAATATTCACTCAGCTATCATTCAGTGACAGAATACAGTTTTTCTATTCAATTCCTTGAAAAATGCCTTGGAAAACTACAGTGATTGTCTCAGCTAAACATACTGGGGATGGAGCAATCAGTTGGTCATCAAGTCACCTTACTTTGCCATTGCATTATGTTGGCAGAGAAACAGAAATGAACAACAGTAAGAACCATTATCTAGTTTTGTGTTTTAAAATGTATCCTACGAAGCTGGTGCAGCTTGTGGATTAACTTCCCACAATAGTTGCTCTAAGGAAATAAAGATTTAGGGAATTATAGAAGCTAAAATCATGCCTAAAAAGAAAAGTAAATAAAACCAAAGTTTGGCTAACTCTTTCCACCTTAATTAACTTGAATTTCTGCAACTTTAAAACTATCAGTGTGAGAGAATAACTTAATACTTAAGAGGTAAACTAGGGGCAGATGGTGGCAGTAGATTATAAAATTAAATAGAACATATCTGATTTAAAAATAAGCATATATTAAAGGCAACTGGACATTTGCAGTCCTGAATGCAAAATTTACATTGCAAAATGTAGATGCAAATGAAGTAAAACATTTTCTAAAATAGGTTTAATTTTAATGTAGACAGTGCCAGTGGGTCACAGGCAAGCTAGTTTACAATGTATAGTGAGAATTTGTAAGGAGAAAAGGTAGTTGTGCAAGTATATTGTAATACCAATCATACACTTCATTTCAGTACATAATTTAATGGCAGTTTGCCAGTATGGTTTGTTGTTGTTTTTTTTTCTTAAGCACATGCAACTCAGGCTGCTGTGTAATCTTCCATTTGTTATAGGATTCACTGTGGCACAAAATAATCAGGGAACTTTGATTCTAAGCTAGTATGAGGTAAATAATAAGAGGTTTTGTTTATTCCATTTGCCAAAAAAAAATACAGGTCACAGCTCTTTTCCATGTGACCTCTGGTAGTGAGCAAAATGCCTTTGCTTTCACATAGGTGCAATGAGGGGGAGGAAGATACGCTCCCTGTGCCTTTTGCTATACTTTGGTAGTAAATTAATGGCCTGCATTCTCACTCAGTGTCTGCAGCACCAACTTTGAAGGCCTTAGTGAGAGATGGGAAATAAAATGGTAAAAAAAAGAGTACTTATGCATTAGTTGTGCAGAAGCTGGGGGAGAGAAAGCAGTATGAGAGACGAAAGAATTATTAATTAGCCTTTACAGGCAAATTAATTTCTTCTCCCTCTTTTAATATAAAGGCCCAGTTCATGCATATTCAGCTTATGTTTATGGAGACACAGAAGTTATTATTGGTTGTCTGGTTAAATTATATTTATCCCTACAAGCTTCCACTCATAGGTCCACAGACTCATTTGTGTTAATTCTTCTGGTTTTTTTGTTGGGTTATTTTTGGTAAAAGAGGTGGGGGTTTTTTGTTTGTGGATTTTTTTGGGGTTTTGGTTTTTTTTTTTAGTGCATCAGTCATTTGGTTAACAAAAAGATAAGGCAGTTGTTTTCTTCTCAGCCTACAGTTTGCAGCCTTCTGATATTATTGCAGACCTAGGGGGAAAAAAAAGGAAAAAATGCATATATAAAGTGGGTACCTTACTTACACATCTGTCACACCAAATCCATCTTTTCCTGCCTCAACTCCACAGTGTATCCCTGCCACACCCAAACACACACGTCTCTTCAGGACCTCCTGTTGCTCTGGATTTGCATATATCCAGTGATCTCCTTCCTGATAACACTTCTCCTCCTTCAGGACAGCTCCTTGAGCAGCAGCAGTCAAGCTACAACTCCAACTCTTTGACTCTTTCCTTCTTCTGAATGCTATTCAGGACTTCCTTCTTCCTCTGTTGAAATTAATCATTTATCTATTCCCCTCACCCCCAAATTATCTGATCTATATCCCCAAGGTTAGGCCTTATTGTTTCCAATTTAATCTAGTCACACTAGCTTTTTTCACCTCATCTGTACTTCTGACTCTTTATCACTGACACCAGTGGCCAAAATGGAGCTTCATTGCTAGCACGCAAGAACCACAGAGAAACAGCTCCCCCAAATGGTGCAATAAACCTGAAAAATACATGCGCTCACACTCAAACATACATACTTACCTCTCTGCCTGCAAACATTATGGCTAAAAATACAACCTCATTTTTCAAGGTCTAATATTTTGCATGCTTATGGAGTTAGATTAACAATTCATAATCATAATGAAATGCAAAGCTCATACTGCATGCTCTTTCAAAGTAAGGAAACTGCCACAGATGCTGAGTTTACTACTTCAGACTTGTTCGTATGGATCCAGGGGGAGAGCACAAGAGACACAAGCTGTATCTTTGATTAAAAACATGCAGGAACTCTCAAAATTCTGGGGCCAAAAGGCTTTCTGTGAGGAAAGAGACCTGCAATGCTGCTAATCACAGTATCATATTGTGGTCAGGAGAACAGTTTTCAGCAAAGAGACCATACAACACATATGCAATCCCAGAACACTTAATAATACCCCATGGAGGCACTGTGTAAAAGACAATAAAATGCTTTGGAGCTTCCTATGTCCCGCTTAGCTACCTCCTTATTTTAATCAGATAGTTACTAGATTGCTCCTTTCTTTAAAGGGTTAAAATGGATTAAATCCTAACAGCGAAGTCAGCTCTGCCTCTTGCAAAATTCGCTTCTTGGAGGGAACTGTTTCGCGCTGCATGAGAAAATTTTACATGAGAAAAACAAATATGTATGTGCTTTTACTTTATATTGCACTGTGATGTGTT
Source organism: Pygoscelis adeliae (assembly GCF_000699105.1). NCBI lineage: Eukaryota > Metazoa > Chordata > Aves > Sphenisciformes > Spheniscidae > Pygoscelis > Pygoscelis adeliae. The sequence goes on from NW_008824659.1 coordinate 958,352, forward strand.
TTGCTATTTATGTGGCTTACATGTAAAAAGATCAAGAGTTTTTGTTTTAAAGGCTTAAAAAAGCTCTTTTTCAAGGTTAAAGATTGCATGTTTCATGACTCCTTGTTCCATTATTTCATGCTTTCTTAGATGAAAATAAAGCTGTTAGGCCAATAAATGTCGAAAGTCTGTTTGGACAGATATTCTGTTTCTTGCTTTGTTCTTTTGTTCATTGTCAGTACAAGAAAATAGCTAATAGCTCTGAACTTTTCACCCTCTGAAGGATGAAACTATGTGGTTCATGTAACTCTTCAGCACCTGAGTCATTCTTCTTTTCTTCGCTACCAAGGGCAGGCATTACAACTCCTCCCCATCTCTTTCTCTGTCTTTGCTACATCTTTGTTAAACTGTCAAGGATGTTTGAAAGCAATATAGTTCTCCTTTTTTCTAACTTCAAAGTTTGCTAGTAGATTGATTACAGACTTCCTATTGATCTCTTCTGCACCAACACAATTCTTACTTCTTTGTAAATACAACACAAGAGAATACAATATAGTGACAGACAGTTAACCAATATATACTTCTTTCATCCTCGTAATCAGGACTGGGGAACAGAAGTTATCTTTTTAAGTCAAACTTTTTAAGAAGAAGGATAACATTTTCAAACGTGCTAAAAGTCGAGTATTAAATCTTTTTTTTCAGACACCAGATTAAATAGCTATTTCTCAGTTATCATACCTGCAATTTCTATTCGCTTCAGTGCTTTATACTGTTATAGGGACCTGATCCAAAGTAATGGATTTTCATGGGTTTAAGGTAAGATACAAGGTAAGGCTGTCTGAATGTGTGCTTGACTTTGGATGCAGAAGTGAGACAGAGAACTGGTGTAAAGGTGACATTACCATGCCTTACCTTTAAGCACTCAAGCCCAAGAGAATAATTCAAAGGTGAGGTAGATCCACAAGTCCTTCATAGAATATGTCAGATAAATTAGTCACCTGAGAATAGAATTCAAAATATCTACTAGGTAAGCCAGCCAACAGCCATCTCCAAAGAAAGGGTGTCTGGAATGCATTGCTGGACTCCAGAGCTGACCTCCTCCAGTTTTCTCTGTTTTTGTCTCTCCAGCTCTCTGACCCTCCCTCCTGTTTTTGTCTCTCTCTCAGGTCCCATTAATTTTGCACTATCCACACAAGGGTATAATTTTAACAAGATGGATAAAGAGCATCTTTCCTTCCTCCCCAGATGTCTCTGGGCCAATGTGTTAATAATTAGGACACTTTTCTGGGAATCATTCATCATCAGTCATGAGCTTTCTCAAATTTAGAGGCCTTAGAAGGAAAATCTTTTACTTCCTATATTTTCCAAATATTAGATTATTACAGAAAAGATAGTATCTCTTTCTGATACATATTTCTTGTTTATATTTATTTCCATTGACCAGCAAAATTTACTCTTGACTGCCAGATCAAAACTCTGTATTACTGAATCTGTTGAAGGATCACTAACAGGTTGAGTTGACAAGAGATTCTAATTGTTAGATGTAAAGTCATTTTTAGAGGGATTCATTTCAGACTCAACCCATTTGCAAGTGATGTGGTTCTTTTCCTGTCTAGCCTTGATCAAGTGACAGTATGGTTCACATGCACTATTCTTTTGTATAAGTTTGTGCAAATCAAACTTTACAGCTGGACTCGATGATCTTAAAGGTCTTTTCCAACCTAAATGATTCTATGGGTTTCAACATACAAGCTTGTATGGATCATAATTTTGACATTTTTGAACCCTACTCTATCATTAGCAAGGACTATTGTTTTCAAAAAGGGTTTTTTCTTAATAGGTAATAAGAGAGTTCAAACAGTGGTTGACACATTATGTTTACTGTCTAGGCAGAGGAAGGCTCCATCTGTCTAAGCCAATGGACATCAGCCATTCTTAAATTATTAACTGATAGTCAATAAATTTTTAGCAGCCATATTATGAACTACTGTCCTGATCAGCTTATTAATTAAACTCTTGGGAGAAAGGAGTAGTAGGTTTTAATTTAAATGTAATTCAGAAGGAATTATCTGCAAAGAAAACACATCAAAATCTGAAATTCAAGTGGCTAGAAGAACCTGCTTGGGTCCCAATATTTCTCACACATACTGTGAAGTAGTGTAGATGAAGTTGCAGAATCAGGGTGGATTTATACCCCACTGTCAAGTAATACGAAAACTATAAAAAGGCAGAAGGTATTACAAACAAGCATGTCCATTGAAGTCCAAAGTCATATGAAACAAACATGATAGTGAAATCACAGCCACAGGAAAAGCTCTAAGTGTTACCATGACAGTGTATAGCAATATTATGATATGAAGTGTGATATCAACTTCACAAATAAGTGTGCAATCAGGATGTTTTAGTAAGCTATTCATCTGTGTAATTACTGTATTCATATAGACTTAAATTTTTCATTTTTAGGAGAATATTTTGGTAAATGCTAAGACACACAATGCAACAGCTTTGAATTTGGTGGAGTTATTTTTCAAATGTTGAATGTATCCCTCAAAAAGCATTAATTTTGAAGTTACTCTACAATAAACCAGTTTCTTTTGCTGTACACATTCACAAAGGGCACCTTAAAAAACAAAATGAGACCTTGTTATTAATTAATTTTAATATTTGGTTATCTCATTCCCTGACAGTAATGTCAGAATATGTACTTATATATACTCAAGCTTATATTTTACACAAGCAATTATTATATTTTCTTTTTACTTATGAGATGTAGACACTGTGAATCAAGGAAAATGCAAAATTTGTGTGTCATGAATGAAACAACGAAGTAGTAAAGACTTACAGCATCTACACGAGAATTTGGGTATCTACATCCCAAGTACCTGCCTTACCATATGCATAAGTTTTAGTTAAATCCTCAGAGATCCCACTCAGCATTCTGCTGCCCTACCTTAAAATCTATGAGTAATTAAGATTTTCTGCTAAAATTCCCAAAATAACTAGACCTTTTTTTCCTACTTAAATCTTGACTGTGCAAACCAATTAAGTTGTGTCTACACAGCATATTTGACTACCATGTACCTAAACTAGATCCACACCACAAGCAATATAAGGAAGTGAGGCAATTCACCTAAGTGTAAGCCACATTACTGTAGTCAATTTGTGAAGATAAATGTGGATATTGTGTGGAAGGCAAGCCCATAGAAATTTAAGTCCTATCAGAATCTCCTCAGTTTGATAAAACAGGTATTTTCAGATCAAGAATCAGATTCGACAAGGAGTAGAAACTGGGGTATCTTTTGCCCAGTAGTACCTCGAGGTTACTTCAGTACCCTGAAGAGGGAAGACCAGTATTCAGGTCCCTTTTTGGATAGATGCAGTCTCATTCTGAAGCTCCTTCCCTTTTTGCATTTCCCCTTTGAAGTAAATACTTCAGATTTCAGATCTGAGGTATGCTGAAACATTTTCTGGAGGTGCCAGTCACTTTTCCAGTGACAGAACCCTGGGAGAACAGGTTCGTAATGCTGGCGTCCCCACTCGGCAGCCTTCTTGTGTCAGGGCACTTTCTACAGGGCTACTCTACTCTGTGTTCATTTGCAAATGGCTGTGCGTAGTGACCAATGCTATTCACAAGTAATTTAGGCTCTTCAGTCATTAAAAGCTCAGGCTTTAGTACAAAAGAGTCTCAGGTAGGGATGGTTGGTTTTAAGGTATTTTAAACAGTATTTTTTGATTGGGATTTTTTTTGAGAATTAAAATTTCATCTCTTAATGTCAGAAGAAACTACTACTGCATTATGTATGACCTAAAGCATGTTCTTGCCAATGAATGGATTAGGGTAGAATAATTTTATTTGCTTACTGTGTCTGAATTGGTTCCATATGGAAAAGGCTGATAGGTTATTATTTCATCACAGATTTTTCCATATTCAGAGTGTGTAGATGAACATATATTCTCTTTCTTCTTTGATTACCCTTTTTTTAAATAGCAAGGACTTCTGGCTAGCTATGAAAGACCTGGAATACTTGATAAACATTTACAAGCGGGCCTCTCTGGAACTTTTTTAGAAAGGCCTCGGAAAACAGCAGTCCTAGATATGCTCAATAAAACTAACTTTCCTCACAATGATTGCATGACAAATGGTTCAGTACTAAAAAAGGGGGTGCTCAAGGCCATAAAACATCAAAAAGGTAGAAAGGACTGAGATGGACGTGTATGAATTACACTGATTCATGAATACTAAGTTGCCCTTGGGCAGTGCTACTTCATGCAGCCAACATTTATGCAGCTAATTAACTTTATGAAGGTAATTATTTTCACAAGGATGAACTGTTCTTGAACAATTCCTCCAATACTGGATATGCAAGGCTTTTCTTTAGGCCTTGACATAAAGTTCTTCATTTACAGTTATTCATTTCTTCAATAAATAAATATTTCATTAGTGGTAATATAAAATATATATACATAGACTTTTTTTTTTTAACTGGGAATGAGGTAAGAATAGTCTCATTTTATTCTGAGGTGTCTTAATTAAATTAGAAAATTCAAAATATTTCACAATGTAATTAAAGAACTTGGCAATAATAATATATGCACTGTATATAATAATGATAGAAATAATAGTAATAATAACTATTGTGTCATGTTGGGTCAGACCCCAGATTGATCTACCTCAACAGCTTTTCCAGAGAAACCAACACCAGGTATTTGGTGAAGAGTTGAGAAGGGAGGATCAAAAAAGTTTGCATCCTTGTCTACGTTCCACATTGAGGCAATCACAGCAGCAATAATTCAGTGCTCTAATCAATAGATTGCAGAGCCGTATTCCAGTTTGCTCTCTTTATTCCTTCTTTTGTCATCTTACTTTTGTCTTCTCTTCCCTTATTCCTCCCAACAACTTACAATTATTTACTGCACAATGGAGCAGTTTCATCAGGAGGAAGAAAAAGTATTGTGGCAGACAGTTTATTGTCTGCTGAGGACACTCTATGGGAGACATATGAAGCAATCTCTTTAGGTGGAAAGGGAACTTGAGTCAGTCTTCCTGATATCTCTCTCCCACTAGTGAGCGATCTAGCCACTGAGTGATTATGCAGAAGGAAAATTCACGTATGCAAAAGGGAAGGAATCTCTGGGATGTGTGTAACATGGCTGCTATGAGGAAATTTATCAGACAAATCCATGGAAGGTATGTATTAAAAATAATGCCTTTTTTTTGATTATTTCTTGCTTTGGAATCAGCTGAGTGGTTTATTATTCTCAAGTCTGAGTCACTAGTCTGTGTCAACAGTTTTTAGCAAAGCTAAATGTGGCAAGCTGTAGCACCCATGGTGGTTAGGCATTGCCTTAGGTAAAGTGACAATGGAGTGGGAGTTTCCCATTTTGTATCTTTAAACATTGGCCATCAAATTCTGATTTCATTCCCTTTTAAACATCTAAGTCCTCTACCAACATGAACATACATGTCTCCAGATAATACTTCGAGGCAGATGAGAGGGAGCTAGGCAATGTCTTAGTCAGACTACAGGCCAATCACACATTAGAGATCTACAGCCATAGTATCTGCTGAATGCAATGCAAATCACAGTGATGTGATCCACCTGCCCAAATACATACCATAAAAAGATTCCTGTCTGCACTGAAGCAGGAAGCAGAAGAGTTCACAAAAGGACTCTTCATAGAAAATGTGGAGATATGAAACTGGTAACCTGCTAGAAGCAGCCACCACACCAGTTTTGAAGAGATGAGTTTATTGGTATCTCACAGCATTCATCCTTTTATACCTCTTCTTCTATTGGAACATTCATTCATCTTCTCTGATTAGAAATTATTTTCTAGAATCTCCTTGCAAGAGAACATATCTTCCAGCCTTTCTGACTGCAGAATGACACTTTAGAGGGTCTTGAGCAACACAGATAACATAAAGACTCCTTTAGTGTTTTGATTTACTCAGGGGTATCACTAGCCAAAAATGCTAAAGCCTCACACAGCTCCACTTTCCTGTGCATTGACACTAGAAATGTACATTTCAGAAGCTGGCTGTCCTCCATGATAGAAGACTGCTTAATTTGACAGGGTACAGGACAGAAATCTTTCTTCCAAACTGTGAGCAGTGTCAACAGGATTCTTTTGGTAGATTTTCATCCCTGTCTCTAGTGATGACACCTTGTTGTTTGATTATATCCCATCCCAAATTATTTAATTAACAAGAAATTTATTCTGGCAGTAGTCCTTTGTATGTTAAAAATGCAAATGCCCAATGGTAGTCAACAAACTACAGTGTCTTGTATGTATTAGCAGCTTTATATTAGAAATAAAATTTTGTGACCTGACATTGCTATTTTTTCCAACAGGGAAGTATCTCTTATGTCCTCTCCACAGGTGAAAAAGTGGGCTAAATAATGGCATATAATACAATGTAAAGGAATCCCCAATTATATTTTACTTAAAGCTGAGGAAATCTTTTGTGTTAACAACATTTTCCTGTGTGCCTTTTCTTGGTAAAATTTTATGCATGTTAGTTTACAAAAGATTTTCTCTTGTGGGGTCTCCCCAGTAGAAACCTAGTCTGATATTATCCCCAGCAGTGGTTCTCTGAAGAAATAAGTTTGTAGGGAAGGTGGTAAATCAGTCCAAGTTCTCACAATGTTACCTCCCTGCATAATTCTAGAGGATTTAAAATGGCTCAGGTTTTCTAGCCATGGATGTTGCAGGACAGGGAGGAAATGTTCAGAATTGCCTCAGGGAATTATCCTTACTTGCAATAAAACACAGAAGCCTTCATTGAAGTGATGTGGATCTCTGATGGCTAAATCCAAGAATGCTATCCTAATACCTCTCTGCTCAGCAAAGTGTTTTCCTTTTTCTGTCTTTGCTCAGAAATTAGACTGTTCATGCAGGACACAGTAGATCCCAGCTACAAAGGCCTCTGCCTAATGGGAATCTGTCCAAGACTTTAGTCTCCCAAAGGGGCTTACTGTCCCTGCCCAGCTGCTCCTGGGACTTCCCCACCCCTACCCATGTGCCCAGGGGCCTCTATCAGCTCAGCCTGGGGCCATCAGTCCCTGCCTCAGTGATGCTGTAGGTATGCCTGGCTCCAGCTCCAGCTCCCTGAACAGACTTCTGCAAGTAGCTCATCTCCTGAATGGACCCTGGGTCATGCATCATAGCTTGCCCTGCCCTGCCTCCAACCCTGTCTCCCAGATAGACCTTGGACCCAGATTGCAGCCTGATCTCCAGCCTGGTGAGGAGCACCTACTTTGCTCCTGACTAGATCTCAACCCTGCCTACTGTGTCCAGACCCTGTGGGACTGTACCCATTGCTGAGGGCTTGGCCAGCTCTGGGATTACCCTAAGCCCTTCGTGAGCAGCCTACCTCACTGTGCCCTGACAGAATGAAACCTAAATGTTATTCTGTGGCTTGTCCCCCAGGTGCAACGTGCTGGGTTTCTTTGTCTGGGTTCATGCATCTGCAACCCCAGTTGTTGAAGCTGTACCTCTGTACAAAAATTAACTTAAGTTTCATCAGACCAGAGAACCTACTGGTGAGGAGATATCTGAGCTCCAGTCTTTGCTCTGAAGTTCTTTTTTGTGTTTTACAAGCAATGGTTATGAATAAAATGGATTAACTGTCTTTTATGTATTGCCTGATATTGGCAGCTTCCTCCATTTCAAGGGGAATGTTTAATAAACCAGAAAGTCATGTTCTCATTTTCTTACTTTCCTTGTCCTTTTCTTTTTCTCTATCCCAGATAATCTTGAATTCTTTTCTATATAGAATCAACAAGGTGAGAGACGAACACTCCTTGCTGTTCCAAATAAACTATCTTGTTGATTATTGTATTTGCCAGGGAGGTGAGAGATGAGAGTTTGTATTACCCGAGACAGAAACTGGCACTGACCTTAGGTCTCTCCTTTCCAGGGGAAATGAGTTAGCCATTGAGGTATTTTATAAAAAGGAGAGAGTAGGTACGGCATCATCACTGACAGTGCTTGAAAGAAGGTCATCCTGCTTTGTTTCTGTGAAACAATTAGTAACAGAACTAAGAAAGCCTGATTTTCTATGGATTTTTTACAGCTGATTGACTCCTCAGCCTATGAAAATACAATCTCTGATTGAAGCTTTTCCTTTGATTGGGACATGTATATTAAAGCATAGTAACAAATAAGGAGTAGTTTATGCTGAAACCTTTTCCCTCAAACATAGCACTTCCAGCGTCTCTAGCCTTCTGCCACCAAGTTTTTTAAACAAGTAAGAAAAGTTGGTGGCTGTGGTTAGCAAGGCACAGGCTAAATCTGTATTAATAACTAAAAAAGGCCACAGACTATTCTCTGGCCCTGAGGGCAAAGGGCAGGGCAAGGCTCACATTCATGTATTTTTCACTCTCTTTCTTACCAGAATTGGTTGAGCTTGTCCATACTTTCTTGCTAACATAGTTCCTGGTCTGCGATATCACCTGAACAGTGCCTGGGCTTTGCCTAGAAAACAGTTCCCTTGAGTAAAAATTTTGATAGGGCCTATTGTAACAAGCATAGTCATTGACCAATGTGGAGCCCTTGTTCTGTTTCAGACGTAGCCATTGAGAAGCGAATACACGTACACAGTCTAATCTGTAGGAAATAAGGTTAAAATAATAAATAAATAAATAAAATTTTTAAACTTGGTGACATCTGGTTTTTAGAGAGACATGGAATCATAATGTAACAAAGCTCCCGATTTTACTGAATACCATTGTACCTAGCAGAAGTGGGATTTAAGACATCACCCCATTCTCTATGTTTCTCTCTTAATAGCTCCATATGGCTTTTACAATCAAAATGTTGTTGTGAGCAAAAAAGGAATATAACTTACATGTAGACTCAAGAACTTCTTATTATCTTGATTTAAGTTTTAGCAGCCTAACAAAAATGCAACAAACATTATTAATAGTCCAGTTAGAGTGATACTAACACTTCTAATCTAAAGTTTCTAAAAATTTTCATTTATGATAGTTAGAATTCTTTTACAAAAAATTGTCTGCCCCTTTGTGCTTACACTTTTACTGTTCCTCTGGGTGCTAAGGTCGATGGGGTTAGTCTTCCTCAAGAAAAATGAGAAGAAACAATGAGAAGGGGTGTCGCGGATGGAGTGAAACTGCTCTTCACTTGTAAGAGAGAAGCAACAATACTTTATTGATAGAAAACAGTGAGTTAAAGCGTGAATTAACACAGTTCAATGGTAAATGTGACAGTGAACAAGATTCGATGGCAAGGTACACTCGATTATTTACTGCATAGAGCACAGGGTCAGACATTACTGTCAGGGAGACCCTCCCATTGAGTCATGAAGTTCAAAAAGGACCCCTTTGTTTTCTAAACTTCTCAGAGAGGAGTTTAAGTGCAGCTGGATCCAATTCTAGTCCCAGTCTTGGTCAACGGTTTATGTCTAAAGGATTATATATGCGCAATCAATCCTTTATATCACTTAGCTAAGATTTCAAAGCTTAGCATGCTATTAGTCACTTACCGAGTATCTGTCGCGGCAAGGAATCTCTCAACCTTGAGGAGTAACCTTGAGAGAGTCGTCCACTCAAGGGGAGATCCCGCCATGCAGCCCACTGCCATGCAGGAGAGCTCAAAAGGCTCTTGGGCTGCTCACTATTTATAGAGGTAAGATGATTGACTCATAGTCATATTTGCATACTGATAACTGTGGTTAGGTGGGCGTATTTCTCACAATAACCAATGGTTATTGTGTTGTTATCTGGCTCCTGAATCCACTTCATTGATGGACGAAGTATCACCATCAGCATCCATTAACGACTGCCCATGGTAGTTCTCACGTAGACAGGGTTACAGGAGAAAAAGGTCAGGTTGGGCGGGGGAGCACACCCTCACAAGGGGGTTCAGGAATGAGCCACCAGCATCCCTTATTAGAATCATAGAATCATAGAATCATTAAGGTTGGAAGAGACCTCCAAGATCATCGAGTCCAACCGTCAACCCAACACCACCATGCCTACTAAACCATGTTCCTAAGCGCCTCAGCTACACGTCTTTTAAATACTTCCAGGGATGGTGACTCAACCACTTCCCCGGGCAGCCTGTTCCAATGTTTAACCACTCT
>NW_008824659.1:969667-976577 GCF_000699105.1 Pygoscelis adeliae
AGCTCCTCCGCCAGCTCTCTCAGCACTCTCGGGTGGATCCCATCCGGCCCCATAGACTTGTGAGTATCCAGATGACGTAGCAGGTCGTTGACCGCTTCCTCTTGGATTATGGGGGGTTCATCCTGCTCGCCATCCCTGTTTTCCAGCTCAGGGCGCCGAGTACCCTGAGGGTAACTAGTCTGATTGCTAAAGACTGAGGCAAAGAAGGCATTAAGTACCTCAGCCTTTTCCTCATCCTCGGTGACAATGTTCCCCCCCGCATCCAATAAAGGATGGAGATTCTCCCTGGCTCTCTTCTTGTCATTAATATATTTGTAAAAACTTTTTTTGTTGTCTTTAACGACAGCGGCCAGGTTGTGTTCTAGCTGGGCTTTTGCCTTTCTCATTTCCTCTCTGCATGCCCTAACGAGATCCCTGTACTCTTCTTGAGTTGCCTGCCCCTTCTTCCACAAGTGGTAGACTCTCCTTTTTTTCCTGAGTCCCAGCAACAGCTCCCCGTTCAGCCAGGCCGGTCGTCTTCCCCGTCCGTTCTTCTTGCGGCGTACAGGGACAGCCTGCTCCTGCGCCTTTAAGACTTCCTTCTTGAAAATCGTCTAGCCTTCCTGGATCCCTTTGTCCTTCAGGACTGTCTCCCAAGAGACTCTCAACCAGCGTCCTGAACAGGCCAAAGTCCGCCCTCCGGAAGTCCATGGTTGCAGTTTTGCTGCCTCCCCTCCTTACTTCACCGAGAATTGAGAATTTTACCATTTCATGGTCGCTAAGCCCAAGACGGCCTCCGACCACCACATCTCCCACCAGTCCTTCTCTGTTTGTGAACAGCAGGTCGAGCGAGGCACCTCCCCTGGTAGGCTCACTTACCAGCTGCGTCAGGAAGTTGTCTTCCACACACTCCAGGAACCTCCTAGAACCTTATTCTTTACCACAAGGTACATGATGTTGATGGCGCACATTTCTTCCACCTGCTCAGTCATGGATCTACTTTGAGTTATTTTTATGGGTTCTTAAAAAACCTGTTTGGCCTTGCTTTCTTTCCTTTTTGGCCCACAGGTTTGTTACACAGTGATTCCTCAGTTTTGTTAGACCTGTATCATATAAGGTTAGACCATACCATTACAGAATCAGCATTAAGCTATAACAAAATCAGTCACTGCAGAAAAAAAGAGTAAAGATACAGGAAAAATCTCTCCTGAGCCTTCCCTTACACTTCTCAGTTTTGAAGTCACAGGTGAAACAGACCCATAACTGCACATGACAATTATCAGTAAGTCTCAAGGTCTGAGTTAAATCATTATGAAGCCAGTAGCCTACTGCAAGCAACATTTTATTGACTAGCATAAGTCGCCTTTCAGTTAGCAGGCTGATATTTTTTTTAACTTCATTTGTAGGTGCCTTATTCACCTCAGACAGTGCAAAGGAGCCTAACACAGAGTTTTGGATACCAGCAGAAGTTCAGGGCCTAAATATTCGGTATACAGCACTCATGTTTCATTTTGTGTTTACCTGTCTCTTAAGGGCTTTAAAACTTTACAACATTACTCACATATGTAGGAAAGTACATAATTTATATATGGAAGAAGGTACAGCTGATGTCACACCTGTTTTTTTCCTGTTTTTCTGTTAGGTTTTTTTTTTTCACAACACACAGTACTGGATGAGAAAATTACCAAGAAAAAAATCGGTACACAGGGCCAAGCTTAGTTATTAGATTTCATTGAAATAAGCAGTCCTGATTCTGTATCAAATTGCAGAGGTATGAGTCACACTAACTTTGCTGGAACTTCTCTTTAATAAATGACAAATAAATCATAGGAGTAGTTGTTGCATGGGAACATCTTTATGTATTCTGTGCTCCACGATGCAAAGAAAATTTGCAAATCATTAATTATAATTTATGAACATCCTTGGTAAAAAGGATGTTGACTATTTGTGCTGTCTATTTTGACTGCCTTTCCTAAATTCCCCTTGACAATGCACTGAGTATTGTCTGTGTATGGATTATATAGTTTGGTCCAACAGTTACAAAATATTTTAGCTGTAACAAACCATGAGACCAAATAACAAAGCTGATGCGATAATAATCTCATATGTCAACATATACCTACCCCCCATTTATAAATCAACAGTTTCAATATTGTGACTTCAAAGAACTGACTCATTGTATGTTACTACTTTGTTTGCAGCTGCTAAATAGGTTTTTAAAGAAATTAAAACTCAATTAAGTAAGTTCTCTCTCAGTATTTTTTTTCAGTATATATAATGTATGCTTTCTTCATGGAGACAGTAAGTAGTCATGTGTGGGGTAGAAGTGAGCTATGTGTTTGGAGTACATACTCTATAATATAATTTCTTTATTAGAGTGTGATACATACTCAATAGTCCAAAAAGCCCTACTTAAAATCCAGCATATTTTGTCATTCAGATTTTTTTTAAGGTTAGCCAAAATCTGAGATTTGTGTATCATACTGTATTAAAACTCTTTTATGATTTCCACTGTTATGATACTAATATTATGGCTACAGGCCTGAATCAATATCAATAATAGCAACTAGCACCACCCCCGACCCCCCACCCCTGATCTTGGGCTTTAAGCCTTTGCATCAAAACTACACTAAAACTCTTTGGTATTAAAAACTGGAGCTATGCAATTTGCAAATACTTCTATAGTTCTTCTCATCACTTACAGTACAATAAAGTAACATTTTTATAACAGAACAGGTGTTATTGTTGCAAAAGAGGGCAGTCAGACAGCCCAAAGGAAAACAGATGGTTGAATGCAGGAAAAAGCATCCTGGATGAAGAGTTAAAGGCATACTAGTTAAACTTTCATTTCAATGTAATGACAAGAAAGAACACATTCCTCTAATTATTTTATAGTAATAATAAACAAGAGTCTATCCACATTTAAATAATTGAAACATATACATTTTTCTTATTTGTTCAAATAACTGAAAGTTACATCTATGTGGATGGCTGCCATCCCTTCATAAACAGCTGAACCTGACCTCAGTATTTGGAGTCTTAGTATGACTATAAAATAAACATGGACAAACTGAAAAGAAATGTTTCTTTATTTAAAAAAAAAACTTTTTAACAGCCATATTTTAATAGCATCGCAAATTTTCTTCTTATCTGAACTTTTCATAGTAAATGTGATTGCTTTCATGGAAGACACTGACTGAGATAAAACCATGAAAAACTCAAAATAATTTACTCAGATCTCTTAATTCTAACAGAGATTAAGTGTAAAAAGTGTGATTCTAGGTAAAAATGTGCAGCTGATGAGTTTAATCAATGCTCTTAGATGAAAATAATATACCATTGGAGAGTGAAAATTCTGTAGAATAGTAACAACAGAAGGTGGCTCAGTGGTTGCATTTGCACAGGTGGCTTTAAAATATGCTCTATGTCAACTATCTAAAACCTCAACCTGCTTTCATTGAAGCTGATGGCAAAATTCCCATTGAATTCAGTGGGGGCAAGAACAAAGTTCTTACTATGCCTTCAGAGTAATTAATCTGCTCTTCATTTCTCATGTAATATACATAGGCAGTCTATAGCTAGAAAACGTCATATAATTAGTGTTTACAACACTTGCAAAAGTAGATCTTAATTGAACATCTGATAATTTGAAAAATATTGATAGTCTTTGTTTTGCTTTGAGCATTTATGTTTCATAAACTACTATTGACTATATGAGTCATTAGTTTAGGAAGTATTTCTGCTATTGTTAACATTATGAAAACATATTTTAAGTTGAATAACAATAAATTACATCTGGGGTTTCTAAGTCTGATAAAGGAAAATACACATTATTAGATATCATTAGAGAAGTAGAATATATAATGAAATGTAAATTGCAAATTCAGATTGCATAAATATTTTCAGAGCTCAGCCGTAACTTTTGGTTTGTCCAATCACACCCCTAAACAAAACTTTGTTAGCAACAAGTACCAAAACTGTAGTATATCTGTAGTTACCTTTGTGTCATTTTTCTGCAGCATAATCCAATGGGATTTGACATCATTCCATTGCTTTATTGTGAGTATCATTACTTATTTTTCTGCATTTCATTAAGCATTTAGATAGCTGATTTTGCACACTTTGTGTGCTCTGCCTTACCAGTTATTATTGCGGATACCAAAGGGACCATCTTTTTTACAAACCATTTTTATAAAGTACATACTTTTTTAATAATTTATGTTTATACAGTTTTTGTTGTTAAACATTGTGCCAAGAGCTATGAGACTTAAGTTATAAGAGAGTTGTAAGTATGAAAATCAAATTTGTTCTTTAGTTATAATTGTTGGGCAGCTGGGTTTCAGGGCTCTGCCTGTATGCACACCAGTACATATAAATCATTAATTCCTTGGGTTGTCCAGGAACTCTCCAGCCAAATGATTTAATGGAGAGACTTGAGACAACGGACCAACTTGAAACCAGGTAACTGACTGATTGAACCTTCACAATGACATAGTTGACTAATAGTTACAGAAACCCTCCAAATGGAAACTTTGGACAGTTTGGCAACTCCTGCTGTGTCTAGTTCAATTTATATGCCTAAATGTGTTGATTAACATTCTGGGTGGAGTGTCCAAAGGACTCACCCAGGTCATTCCGGCTACAAACATGACTGAATTGTGCCTAGATAAGACACCTGTAGTCAACAGAAACTCTTCCTGCAGAAATGGTTGCATCAGTCAGTCTTTTGTATGTAGATGTTTAGGAAGTGTTTTGTATGCATTTTAGGTGTTTCAACAGTGATGAATTATACATGTGATGGGCTAGTCACATAGGACATCAGAAGATCTGATTCGCCATGCAAGCATTACACTATGCCAAGATCCCAGTAAATTAGGTTTTCTTGCTTTTTAACAAACACTGAGCATGAAAGTGCAACAACACTGTTAATGAGTCAGTCACATAATAACAGGCATCTAAAGATATTTAAGATGCTTGAAATTATCCTGCCTGGTGTGAATCTAATTCTGCAGAAGACATGGCTTTTGTCTAGGTGTCATGCCATATCTGGCTGCCTCATGTTGTCTGTTTGTAAGTTGTCCCAAATGGCACTGATTTTGTTTAGGCAACAGTATAGACCTCTTAATGTTTACTTTACAGACTGAATTGTTCTCTAGGCTCCATTGACTGCATTGTCTACATGCAGACATCAAAATTTAAGTATATTGAATCCCGCTTCTCATGTCCAGTTAGCTGAATTGCTCTTTTGTATTCCACTAACTTTTGCTTTGATATCCATTCACTATAGAAGAAGCTTATGCATCTACATTTAGACACCTCAATATCTTGAACTGACTCCCGTCCCTGATGCCTGGTACTGAATGACTCAGAATCTACATGGAAGAAGTGTTTGATATCTGATGGATGTTCAACATAATAGGGAAAAATTGATATTGATATTCAGTTATTGAAAACTGAAAAGAAATATGTACTAAAAATAATTTTGCGTTTTTAACACTAAGGGCAGCTAATTATTGGAAGAGCTTATATTGGGAGGTCTTTAAATGAGAAATATCTTTCTTGAGGACAACAAATTCTTATTTTAAATCTTTCCTCTTTAACTGTTTTGCTTGCTTGTTGCTGTGGTTTTTCTTCCTTCACATTTTCTGCCAGCTTTAAGTTAATTAGAGACCTAAAGCTTTTTGTTGTTGCTGTTTTGATGAGGATGCAGAAAACCTTTTGCTTCTAAAACTAAACAGAAGGGAAAATAGTCTTGTCAATCTGGATAATGGTTCTGCATATTGATCAAACATATTCCTTATTAGATTTTTGAGACAGAAGACTGCAGTTTAATATCTATCTAATGATTATTCTTATGTCAATCTAAGCAATGATAATTACACTGTGATTAACATTGTGATTGAGATCTGTGTCAATTTCTTTTCTTCAGATGTTTTTGACAAGTTATCTTTCTGGCTGAAGTGCTGGTACAAATTGCTGGTATGGATTTATCATATATTTAAAATCTTGTAGTTTATGATTAAATGTCAGAATTTTTATACAACAGTAAGTAATGTGAACAAGAATATTCTGCCTCTGGTCGACGTTTCTGAAGGTTTGTCTTTTCTTTGGAACTTTCTAATCTTCCACATCTATTATCCTGGAGTTTTAATAGTACCCATGTGTTGTGTCTGAACAATTCCTAGGTGTACTTAAGCTCCATGAGCAGAATTCTCAGCATCTTTTGAGGAACATTGTATTCACCGCAATTGAATCAGTGAACAGAAGCTCTTGAAAAATGTGTGTTGGAGTAGTGTATTCCCTTATCAGGCTATATTCAAGGATAAGGTCTGAAAATGTTCTTAAGTACTTAAGGCAGGACATCGGTGGACGTCCTACGCTGATGCAGCCTAATAGAAAATGCTCATTGCAACCATCAAATTTGAAAGGCTGCTAAGACTTCAAGTTTGCCAAGCTGTGGTCTATCTGGACTTCAGTAAGGCCTTTGACACCGCCTCCCACAGCATTCTCCTCGAGAAGCTGGCGGCTCACGGCTTAGACAGGTGTACTCTGCGCTGGGTCAAAAACTGTCTGGACGGCCGGGCCCAGAGAGTTGTGGTGAATGGAGTTCAATCCAGTTGGCGGCCGGTCACGAGCGGTGTTCCCCAGGGCTCAGTATTGGGGCCAGTTCTGTTTAATATCTTTATCAATGATCTGGATGAGGGGATCGAGTGCACCCTCAGTAAGTTTGCAGACGACACCAAGTTGGGCGGCAGTGTTGATCTGCTCGAGGGTAGGAAGGCTCTGCAGAGGGACCTGGACAGGCTGGATCGATGGGCCCAGGCCAACTGTATGAGCTTCAACAAGGCCAAGTGCCGGGTCCTGCACTTTGGCCACAACAACCCCATGCAGCGCTACAGGCTTGGGGAAGAGTGGCTGGAAAGCTGCCTGG
>NW_008824659.1:977178-1024882 GCF_000699105.1 Pygoscelis adeliae
TGTAGCTGAGGCGCTTAGGAACATGGTTTAGTAGGCATGGTGGTGTTGGGTTGACGGTTGGACTCGATGATCTTGGAGGTCTCTTCCAACCTTAATGATTCTATGATTCTATGATTCTAAGCTTTGGTCTGAAAAAAAAATCCCTAAATGCCTCCAATTTGTCATTGTATACCTGTCCAGAATGATCTGGATAAGAAAGGGATAGCATTTGGCTCCTGCTGACTGCCCGTCTGGACCTAGAACATATACAGAGCAATAACCAGCAGTGGACCATTTTCTGCATCAGTTTAAAATGATGAGAACATTGGGTCTATCACACTTTAAGATAATCTAGTTGTAGATGGAGGAAGAGATCAGGATGGATCATCTATTTTTCCTGTGGATTCTTTATTACTATGTAGAAAAGAATCAATATCCAGGGTATATGAAGGAAAAAAATGAGGGCACATGTTCAACTGTGGTGTGGTGAGTCCCAGGTTCTTGTCTCTACTTCAGGAATGTTTATGTGTTTTATAAATGGTGAACAGATAAAAAGCAGAAAAACCGGAGGCAGAGACTCAAAGACACCATCTTATCTCATTTGAAATATACAACTTAATTATTACAGAACCAGGATCTTACCTACAGGATTTCTTTCTACCATATTAAGCTTGTATCCTTTTTGCGTAGAGACGCAATCTGAAGAAAATAGAACACCTCTCTGACTCCTCTATTCCACCCGGAATTGGAATTCAATTCCAATTGCTTAAAGATTATAATTACCCTGAAGAAATTTAAAACCATGGCCTTGAATCTTCTTGGACAGAGGGATGGATTCAGCTTCCAAATACAATTACAGGTGGACAGTTTTATGGCTTTTGGGATGGTTTGGCAATTTTGTTTAAAAAAAGAGAGCTGTGAGATTTTCAAAGAAGGTCACCTCACCTTCCCTCACAAGAGGTGTGGATTTTACACTATGTATCACAAGAAAATTATTGCCTCATGCTTCTAATTCAGGAACTTAAGCTCTGCAAAGTTCTGCAATTTTGACACACTTCTGTACCCATTATTTCATGCTGGATGAAATAGCGCTGTAGGAGGCTCTCCTCTCTGAATGCTTTTCTTGAATGTATTTATTGCACTTCTTCACTGTAGATAGATCCTATTTCTTTAATTCTGGGTCTTGATACAGATATAATAGAGAAAATAGTATCTGTTTCATAGGCATCTAAGTCATTTAAGAAATATACTCTAAAATGTCTTCAGAGTTTGAGATGGTTGATTAAGAACTGCAAGTACAGTCAGTTATGTTAATATACATTTTAATGTGAACCTTTCTCTGCATCAGAATACCTTTATGAAGTTAACATTATCTGCAGAAAAATACATTTATTCTTATAGTCATATTATAACATGAATTTAATTTTTTTTCATCTCTGTAGATGTTACTTTGAAGCAACCAGGATTTACATGATAACTTAATTCTGTTCTATCAATTTTTACAGCTGTCTTTCAAGACCTGTAATTTGATCCAGCAATAAGAAAATATTCTGAGTAACATCTTTTTATTTGCTGGAACAACAATTTGTCAGCAGGTTGAAAAGTTAGGATTCCATATTTGCTCATTCCAGCATTCTGTGAATTGACTTTATCTCAGAGTATGAAGTTAATGCATGTGTATCCAAGATACACAGTGATTAGTATGTGCAGTTTTCACAATCAAATTCCAAATGTTTTTCCAATTTCTTTGTTTTCAAAGTATAACTTACATTTGAATTTAATTACACTAAACACAATCATTTAATAGATTCTACTATCAAATAAATCATGCTTCACAATTACACGATGGAAATGTGGCTATATTAATATATAACAATTACTTTGACTAAAATGTAATGCAATAGAAAAAGCAGCACTGTAAAAGAAGAGGTCAACAGGGATTACATATGTAATCTGTTTTCAACTATTTTGTAAAGTTTTTGGAGACCTCTGCATTTCTCTTAAATAATTTTCGTGAACTTTCTTTTAAATACGTAATGAAACTTTTGGCAGATGATATGTAAGGAGCATTTTTTTATTGTTTCTAAAGTAAAAAAACTTGAGAAAGGAAGAGGAGGGGTATTTTTCCTTTCACTTGTGATGCAAAATTACCATAGACTATCTTCTTCAAATATTTAGTGATCTGTTCTGTTTCACATTTCCACTTTCTACTAACGTGTATACTAAGAGTCTGCTGCAATCTTCTGTTTTCACTACCACTTGTGACACTGTGACTAAATTTAAATGTCCTTGGGCAATTGCTTTAACCACTGCAGCAGCAAATTGTCTCCCATTGCACATCTTGTTACCACTGAAAGTTTTGCCAGGTAGGTAGAGGCAAATCTTGTAGCTGCTCAGTGTGAAGAAGGAAGAATTAATGAGAACTGGCCAGGACTGGTCTAACTTAGGGGAGAGCAAAAGAGAGGTTTGAATGCACCAATCAACAAAAACATAGCCACAGCCCAAACTGTGTCAGTTCAGCCTGTCCAGGGTGTGCAGGGGCAGCTGCCCCCAAAGAGGATTCAGCCAGCAGACAGAGGACAGAAGTAGTCATAGAATTTCTTTTCCTAAGCATGTCAAGCCAAAGCTGTTGGACACTGCCTTTGTGGGGAAGACTGAATTTCCAAGGAGTTTTTGGCCTGATCAGCTGTTTGACCAGGAATGACATAAACATGAGAGAGTGTGTGTGTGTGTTTTCCCTGTGAATTCCATGCATTTGTGCCCTCTAATTTGATCAGCAATGTTGAATAAATAATAAAGTGAAGATGGTTTGTATCTAATTAGTTACTCCTTTGGGTAACAGAAGCTCACTGGAACAGGTGTGGTCTCCTACTATGTATACATGTGGTATCATGCTCATCATGCTGGAAGCCTCTAATCACTAATGTTTTACAATTAATGAGCAAGACTCAAGCGAGAGATGAATCCAGACAAAAATCATTTATCCTTTTCCTAAATCTGGATCTAATGGGTCTTAATCTGATCTCATATACAATAACATACATCACCAGGTAGAAGTAGAGAACCTGAAACTGACCACATTGTCACTAACCTATGTTTATAAATGAAATCCCAGTCTTAATATTCTTGATGTATTGTGTGGGGGCAGTGACACCTTAATTTCAATCCCCATGTAAAGTTTTTTCCTTACCTGAAAAAGCATGTAGGATGGGAAATCCATTGTTGCCCTGCTAAATCTACTGTTCATTCACTCTTACTTGACTCAGACATCCTTCCACTTCCAATTGTTATTGATTTTTCATACAATTTGTTTAAGAAAAATCTTTCTAGATTTAATGCATTGAACGTTTTATGATGAACATAATATAAAAATAGTAAGAGTTAAAAAATTAGCATATTTTTCTTCATGAAAATTTATCTTTAAAATATTTTTTTAGATTTTTTTATTTATTGAAGAAAATTGAACTTTTTAATAAACAATATCTATTTATACATTATATGCTTATGACCACATTAGTCAGAGAAAAAACTTTCAGAGGCTTCAGTGAAAAAATATTAAGCTGTTTCTCTTCCTTGGTTTCTGTAGGCTTCTGTATCCTCTGCCAATTCTGAAAATATATACCATACTAAGAAATTTCACATCTTCAGAACAATTTTCTGTATCCAGTTTTATAACAAAATATTAACAGATTTGTCTTTATTTAGAACTTACATCATATATCAGTTTCTTACTTTCCTGATCTGTGTATCATTTTATATATGATTTATTGCATGTTTTACATGTGTGCACACAAGATTTGTTCCAGCTCCAGCTGATTTCCAAAATGCCTAGACAAGGTCATGTGTTTCTGTGATTACATCAGCAGCTCTTTGCTTTGAGGAATTCAAGTCGGGCTCTAGTGTTAGGGTTATGTCATTCAACTGGCAGTGTGTTGGTTGTTTCAACAGCAAGGAAGGACTGTTGAAATTGCAGACAGTGAATCACCCAAGGGCCTGGAGTCATGTCCAGCCTCCCCCTATTCCCCTTTGGAGTGATAGGAGGTTTAGGAAGCCATTGTGTTCCGGATGTGAAAAATCCTAGAGCTTCCATCAGCTCTTGAAATACGTCCTCTGAAATGAGAGGATTTTTCCTGCGTGCCTTTCAAGCTTGTGAAGAGCTATCTATTCCTACTCTACTGAAAACTCTTTTAGGGCTGACACTCCATAATAAAAAGAAGAACAAAGCAGGGTTTTTTGTCTAATGCTAACGTTAACCAGAAAACAATCAAATGGAACGGGGAAATGGAGAGGGGGGGGAGTATGAGAAACTACGACAGGACACTCCAAATGTAAACACAGAACAACAAGAATGTAAATATAAGACAACAACGCCTGTAAGATACATATCTACCCGTCCAGCTATTCATCAATGTTTCTGGAATTATAGAGTAGAAAAAGACACTTTTCAGCATGGTAAGTAATGCAAAATTATAATAATAGCAACAAAAATGTTTAGAATCTGCCCTCCTACTATCTTCAGGGCTATAGTTCATAGAATCATAGAATCATTAAGGTTGGAAGAGACCTCTAAGATCATCAAGTCCAACCGTCAACCCAACACCACCATGCCCACTAAACCATGTCCCTAAGCACCTCATCTACCCATCTTTTAAATACTTCCAGGGATGGTGACTCAACCACTTCCCTGGGCAGCCTGTTCCAATGTTTAACCACTCTTTCAGTAAAGAAATTTTTCCTCACGTCTAATCTAAACCTCCCCTGGCGCAACTTGAGGCCATTTCCTCTCGTCCTATCGCCAGTTACTTATGTTTAAGAAGCACCCAAGAGCATTTTTTCTAAAATACCAGAGACGATTGCCCATAGGTTTAGATTCCCAATTAATGGTGTCAGGAGAGGGTGTCTGGCTTCAGACTAAGGCTCTGAGAGTTCAGATGAGTGAAATGGACCAGACCTAGGAGGAGTTATTGTTGTACAGATAATGGCTAATGGCAGAAGTAATGCAGGGAGCTTTTCCCACAGTTCTGTACAAAAGTAAGTTACACAACTCTCTATCTTGACTTATTTCAGTAGGGTGTCTTTAAATTATGACAAAGTTCATTTTGTTAGTCTTTAATAGTCTCTCTTAGGGCAGTTTGGTTTTGACAAGCAACAATATATGATCTTTCTTGCCAGGGCATTCAATTTCTCCTCAAATTAATTTAAATCTTCCCTTGTAATTTAAAATTTTTATTTGTCATTGTCAATGTACCATCAATTATTTCTGGCTCTGCCCTCAATTTGGCTGCAAGGATCAGTCTTTTGGTACTGTTTAAAATCTTGTTAGGAATTTTTGAAAGGGATACTGAAGCAATCTAATGATAATTATTTTTGTCATTGTCAGCTCGAGTAATCATGTAGCCTTTGTAATGGATTCTGATAATAGTGCTATATTCTACAGGAATATGAGTTGTATAAACTAAAAACATAAAATATCAATTGGTTAGGAGTCTCTAAATGAATATAGGATCTGAATTAACGTATGTGGAATCTCTATAGGCAGGAGAGTTAATTTTCATATCTTTGTTTTGTATCTCATGAACATCAGAACCTCATCTATTTTCTTTCATTATTTTTTGCCTAGATTGAATTTTCTTAATAATTTTCTTTTTTTATTAGAAGTTTTAATTCCATAGTTCTATAACTATTTAGCAAGTATTCTGATAATGCCAATACTCACTCTTGCCCTCTCTTCAGACTCCATATTGATGATGAACACATTCCCTTCAGATGTGCCATTCTCTCTGTCAGTTACTTTTTTGGATATGGATATGACCATATGTTCTGCCTTAATGAATTAAGAGCAGTGCTATTATATGTCTGCAGGATAAAATTTGCCTTCAAAATCTCAGACATATAACCAAAATACAAACTATGGACTCGTTTGTACTGATACCCATACTAAAGTTCAATGATTTAATTCTTTGCTCTACAGAATCTATTTTTAATAAAAGTAGTTGGAACTAATGTATTCCTTGCTCATAGGGGCCCACAGTCTGTCAGCAAATGCAATTCTCCCATGAACCCTGCAAGTTTCCAATGTTGCAGGACACAGTCCCTGTGGTAAACAAGGTCACTGGTTCCTAATAAACAGCTTTTCAGCCCTGAAGGATCCTAATTTAACTAATGAATTTATAAATTAATAATGTCTTTCTTCCCTTTTTTTGGAAGAAATATTTAGATGGGAAGGAGAAGAAGGTGATAAAACAGTAGCTGAAATTCTGTGTGTGTCATCAGGTGCAGATGGACTTACCACCACTCAAAATTTCTCACAAGGTTTTCAGTTTAACCAATGTTAGCCCAAAACAGACCCTAAGAATTCAGGATCTATCCAAGCTGAGAACTTGAAGGGTCATGCTCTTGTGGCACAGTTACATGAGAAGAAGTGGCATCCAAATCTTTTTGGTGACAGGATTAAGTCTGAATTGCGTTTCATCTCAGTTTTCTCATGGATCTCTTCTTCCAGTATGCTTCGATGGGGTAACCACATGAGAATTTGGTATTGTTTTCTCACTTCTTTGCTTTACTTTCCTAATCTGATAGAGGAGTTTTCTACCCCGTGGGTGTATATATAACCAACTCAGAGTGGAGAAGAGAAACTTCAGACCAGGAATGAGTGACAAGGAGAGGGGCAGGAGTTCACAGTCTCTGGGTCTGGCCACCTTGCTCTAGAGTTTGGCACAAATCCAATGTGATTTACATTCTCTGTGCATATCTTCCCTTTATACAGAAGTGCTGCTAACTCAGCAGTGTGCTTCTTTTCAATCAGTATTGAGCTGAGTGTGGCTGTGATTTAGGCACATTGATAATTGTCTGTCTGCAAAGAAACTAAAACAAGTACTGCAATTTTCATTTGAATACCTAAATGCTAGAGGACAATCAGGAGTGCTTTACCCCGAGACTCACTCTTTCAGAACTTTAAAGCAGATTTTTCTCCTGTAGTCAGAAAATGGACTTAATAAAAACCTGTGTGCAAGAATAAAGTTATTTAGATAAAAGTTAATTCTTCATGTGGTCATTCATGCACCTCAGATACAGTGAGAAAGAAAAGAGACACTATTAGTATTCAGAAAACAAATTATGTAGGCTAGGACTGTATATAAGGTATTTAAGAGACAAAGAAATAACTTGATGAACAGGCTGAAGGCAAGGAAGTCTCCAATAATATGTCAAGAATATTTTCTGAGAGTAAAGATCCTTGGTAGCTATTAATGCATCCCTGTAGCCCTGTAAATATAGTGTTGCCATCATTTGTAACAGGTCATAGGATCAGGAATGAGGCTTGCCAGGCTTCGTCTGAAGTTGTGTTAGCCTACATGGGATTTTGTTTTAGCTTCTTTAGATATAAAAGCCATTTTCTAATGAACAGGTGACTATTGCCTGATTAGTTTTACTTTTGCTTATATTTGTATAATTTTTATTATATATATTTTTATATTAACCATATTTTTATATTTTTGTAACAAGACTGTTCTGCATAGAATGAAATATTCAGCATAGAATGAAATACTTGTAACTCTAGAATAATGATGTAGCGTACAAGAATACAGGCATGGTATGACAGCAAAAGCCTTGAAAGTGGAGATAGAGGATGCCGTGTTGGGGAGTAAAACCACAAGAGGATAGGTGAGACGCACAGATGACACTGGAAAACCCAGAGATGTAAACAATTCACCAGATGAAGAAATAGAGATTGAGGGATGGTGCAAAATTAGGTTTAGGGATAACAAAGAGAACGAAGAACAAGTATCTGACATACTTAAGACAGGCCATATCTAGTAAATTTAGATGTAACATGGAGGTGCAGACCAATGAAGAAAGAGAAACATTAAGTATGATAGAAATGTTTTAAAACAGCTCCAATGTATAAAAATCTCCTCCTCTAAAAAGAAGAGGAAGAAACCATCAACATCATGCTCTTCCCATCAAGGGGTTTGGGAAACAGACAGCTCACTGTAAGCCTTTCTCCCTATGTCCAGTCTGAAAACACAGCCTTTGGATTCACTCAGAAACACTAGAAGTGTGAGTGTAAAAGCAGAGAAAGGCGTGTATATTAGGAATAGTGAGTGTAACAATTGTAACTGTATTATTAGTGAAACTTTCCACAATACTATTCTTTCCTTTATTTTCTTTTTCAGTAATAGTAAGATCTGGACTAATAATAATTCTTTCATTAGACTGTTAAGATTTCAATGTCACTAAAAATGTATCTTAGCTTTACATATTAAATGTGTTTCCTTTTTGTTCCAAATGAGGGTTTGAATGTAATTTTAGTAAACAGTCCGAGTCAATGTTAGTAGCTGGGATGAATCTTTAGCAATAACACTGGTAGGTTAAAATATTCGACAAATTAGTGGGATCTCTGATTCTTGAAAGCTGTTAATATGAATGATTAATAACAAGAGGTCTTTTTTAGAGTATTACAGGGTATGTTATATATCAGCATATGCCATGTTTATCAAAGGGAACTCCAGGACAACTGTAAGACATCATATTATACAATTTTCATAATACCTATACAATGTATTGTATAGGTACTGTTCAATCAATTCAACAAGACTAAACATTTAATTACCCTGTTTTGAGCAGTTGTATACTATAGTAGTAATTTGTAGCTCATTATCCTTAACACTAGCCCTAGTTCACTGTCTCTCCTCCCTTTTCTCTCAAAGACAAACAATAAAGCAGGTAGGTTGATGCCATATCATGAGCAAAATATGCATTCTTGACAAAAGTGTATGAACAGCCAAACAGACTGTGAGGAACGGAGCTAAGAAATAACTTACTGGAGAGATTCATTGCGGAAATATAACCATGCTTGCAAGAAAGCAATCTCTTCACAATTTTAAGACACGAGAGACTTGCAGCCCAACATGAGATTCTTCATGATTTTTTTTTAAAGATGAAAAGGAACTAAAATGATGCAGACAGAAAGAATAAGCTGTGACTGCGTCTGAAATGCTCTACACTGCTTAGTTGGAGAACCAGAATATTTCACTACCTATTTCTCTGTTGTTCATTTGCTAGGATGACATATTTCAGGAGACAAATAATCCTGAGACCTGTAGGGTTCAGATGTGTTCAGCATTCAGTGTCTATGGAGTAGGGATAATGCTGCTGCTCACTACAAGATTTTTCTGAGACCTATATTGTTAACTCTCAAAACAATCTGCAGAGGTAAATGAAGGTGTACCACCCACCTCTTTAGAAACCCTGAATGATATGTATTAGGATGGTGATTGCTGAGAAGCATTCTGTTATGTTAACCTTTACTTGTTTATCTTGATTAACATTTTCCCATCTTCAGATTTCCTACTATTGTCTCCTCCTCAGTTTCATACTATAGGGAACAAACATAGTTTGATATCATTTGAAGTATTTAAAATATGGTTCACCAAACCAACAAAATACTGGGAGTGGCTGGAGAGCAGCCCTGCAGAAAGGGATCTGGGGGTGTCGGTTGACAGCAGGCTCAATTTGAATGAGCAGTGTGCCCTGGCAGCCAAGAGGGCAAACCTCATCCTGGGGTGCATCAAACACAGCATAACCAGCTGGTCAAAAGAGATGATTATCCCGCTGTATTCAGCATTGGTGCGGCCTCACCTTGAATACTGTGTGTGCAGTTCTGGGCCCCAAAATTTAAGAAGGATGTGAAGGTTCTTGAATGTGTCCAGAGGAGGGCAACAAATCTGGTGAAAGGGTGGAAGGAATGTCCTGTGAGGAGCGGCTAAGGACTTTGCACTTGTCTAGACTTTGGGCTGAGGGGTGACCTCATTGCTCTTTACAACTTCCTGAGGAGGGGAAGCGGAGAGGGAGATGTTGATCTCTTCTCCCTGGTACCCAGTGATAGGACGGGTGGGAATGGTTCAAAGCTGCCCCAGGGGAAGTTTAGACTAGACATTAGGAAGCATTTCTTTACCAAGAGGGTGGTCAAACACTGGAACAGGCTTCCTCCTAGAACAGGAACCTCCTAGAGAGGTGGTCGATGCCCCAAGCCTGTCAGTGTTTAAGAGGCATTTGGACAATGCCCTTAACAACATGCTTTAACTTTTGGTCAGCCCTGAATTGGTCAGGCAGTTGGACTAGGTGATTGTTGTAGGTCCCTTTCAACTGAAATAGTCTATTCCATTCTATTCTATGTTTTTGTTCTTAAGTAGTGATTAACCTATATTTTGCTGAGGGGCTAATGTCTATTTCTTGCGTTTATATCTTGTTTCTAATGTCTGTATCTCTTTAATTAATCTGTTTACAGTATTGTTAAGTTTAGTCTGTGCTTGTGACATTCTTACTAATATTAAGATTCCTTCATAATCATTTCAATCACCATATACATTTTCATTTTAACACAGATCTAAGAATCCCAAATGGGTTAACTGACTTAGACTAACTGCCTGTAACTTTCCTGCCAACCACTATAAGGTGTATTGACTCCTCAGCCCACAAGGTAAAAATGAAGTGAAGAATGTTGTGACTAATGGAATTTAATCGATTTAGATCTGACCTCAGTCTTTGTCTTCTCTGTCACCTTGTCTTCTCTTGAGTCCTCATGTCAGAGATGCTATTCCTTGTTACATCTGTCACAGTGGGCTCCTTGGCCCCTTCATAGTGGCTGTCACCAAAAGGACATGCTATCGAAAGTGTTGAGGAAGATTTTATCTCTATGTTGCACAGCTCAGTGATCAGCAGTGTGTCATGCTGAATCAGCTCTGCCACTGATGTTAGGAGTTTCTGACTACTTGGTGAATATGTGTGGATTGGTTGAAAAGTTTATGCTACATAAGAGGAAAATGAGGGTAGTCAAGTACAGTAGAACCACTTACAGTGAAGTGGTGTGAAAATCCCAAACCTCCTTAGAGCATTTCAATAAATTTTTTCATCAAGCTGCATACAGTGATGCTTCTAGAAAGAAGCATCCTTCCTTTCAGATACTAAACCCTTTGGAATACATCAAATAATGCATCTAGATAGTGTTAAATAATGGGGATTATTGCCTTCTCCTCATCTCGGACACAAGCAAAAACAAAGAAGAAAAACATCTCACCCATTGCTGCAGATTCTCTCAGCTGGAAGTAAAAAACATTTAGGCTAATAATTTTGCAGATGCTTTACCTTGTACTACAAGTTATGCAGTAAAAGCACTTGGAAACAAAATAATTTGATTTTTATGACTATGGGACCCTCTTCAAGGACTGAAGACTGCTAAGCAGGGACAAGATCCACCTGGCCAAGCGGGGCAAAAGTATCTTTACCAACTGGCTCGCCAACCTGGTGTGGAGAGCTTTAAACTAGAAATAACAGTGAAGGGAGATGACAACCTTCAGTCAAGTGAGAAAACGGTGAACCAGGTTGGCAAACAAAGGGTGCAGGGTGATATAACAAGACAGACTTCATAATCAACAAAACAGGGCAGAAAAGGGCCCATCCCAAGTGTACTCACACAAATAACAGTGAGCCAAGAGGACTGCACTGAGGGAGAAGCTTTCATACTTTTTCTGGGAAATCAGCATGAGTGGGTGCCCCTCTCAAGTGCCTGTGCACTAAGGCATGCAACATGGGGAACAAAAGGGGGAATTGGAGGTCTGCGTGCAGTTGCAGGGCTACAGTTTCATTAGAAACATAGATGTGGTGGGATAGCTCACACAACTGGAGTGCTGTGATGGCTGGGTACAGGTTCTTTAAGAAAAACATGCTGGGAAAGGGAGTAGGGGGAGTTTCCCTTTATGTGAGAGAGAAATGGGAATGCAAGGAGCTGTACCTAGGAACAGGAAAGGAGCCAGATAAACAGCTCCCAACTTGGTAGCTGCAAAGTTTTTTGGTCAGCCAAAATACTTCCACCTTGCAGTGGCCGGACAGATTACAGGGGTAAGAAAGTGCAGCAAAAGGAGCATATTTGGAGGGTCAGTGGCTGCCTTACTTTTCCCTCTTCCTTCCACAGAAGGATAAACATTTTGGTTTCAATAAGTTAGCATACAGAGTTTTTTATGCTAGTGTCTTCCTGTTCAAGTATTACTGAAGTGAACCCTCTGGAGACATCTAAAGGGTGAAGGTTCTTTAGAAGAGTCACTTAAATAAAATTTAAAATGAAACTAGCATGTTAATTACGTAACTTCTAAATCTTTTGGTTTGCTTTTAGCCTGTTCTTAAACCTCAAAAATAATGGCAGACTTAAATTAGGTGTAAGATTATGAATCAAACTTGTCTGCTTATTTCTTGGAAGGCTTTGGTCAAATTCTTATAAAATTACATTCCCAGCACATGCTAGTTCAGATGAGTTACAAACAATAGAAAGCAAATAATAAAAAGAATTTTAATAAATTTGGTTAAATAAAGAAAACAAGGCTTATAATTTAACCATATTTGTCAAAATTGAATGTCAAGTGCTGTTTGACTTGTTTAAAAGCTAGTTGTGTGATACAAAAAATATTTTTCCAAGAAATAGTTTGATAAATATTTTGTTGACAGGATCGGTATTAACGTACATCTGCTTCATCAAAACCAGCCAGTATCTATGACATAAAGGAAAAAAAAAAACCACAGTAATTTGCAGGATCACAATCTAAAATCTCTGTGAAAGCCTAAATGAAGATTTGTATTCATAAACACTTTAATTTCAGCAAAAGCTGTTATTTCAGTTGTTCTGCAGCTTCTGCTAGACCAAGGCACAGTAGCTCCAAACAGCAGGCCTTTCATTATTTCAACATGTTGTGTTCTCAAAGGTCAACACATTAGGGCAAAATACAAGCCTGCCATTGACAAGGTCATTTGCAGTCTCTTTCACTCTTTCTTTTCTATTGCAAGCACAACTATAAGAATAATGAAATTACTATCTTCAAAATCGGTTCATGGGAAATCCCACATTTCACTGATAATGATACTGGAATAATCTAAATTATCATTAAAATTCAGGCTGTTACTCTAGATCAAAATGGAAACTTCATAAAGGAGACTTTTAAGATAGATGATGACTTTCTACACTTTTATTGTAGTGATTATCCAACAATCAGTATGATAGTCTTGCATAATTATTAGCACTTAAATTCACATGGTAAATCTGTTTTTTTCTGTTTTGAATACTTTCTCATTCTTGGAGAAAAGCAAGTAAGGTCTCTTTGCTCTGTTCGCTGCACATGTGAATACTGTTGCATTTATGCTTATAACACCCTGTCTAGAAGAAATATAAAACAGTCATAAGTTTTTCTTGATGTGCAAGAAATAATCCTCAATTTATAGACAGGATCCAAATTGCACAAACATAATCGTTACAAGAACTGTAAGTAATATCAGTGTTGAAAAACTGTTTCAAAATGAATACAAAAATAGATATATTATTTGTGAATGTCTGTATGTTCCCCTAGTTTATTTGACCTGTTCCCCTTAAAACCAGTTCTCCAATCAGGATATTACTTGCTGATAGAAATTTTGAAAACTGGCATGAAAGTCAAGTGCTGTCTGTTCAGTAATTATGACAATGAAAGAGAAAAAGGAAGTATCATCAGTAAAATGTTCATATGTTCCACTGTGCACTCAAGAGTTTCTGTTATTCAAGTGAAATTACCATTTGATTTCATTATGGAAAGGAGAATATATATTATTAGTAGTAACTATCTGAGAAATTAAATAGATCCAAACCTATAGGTCCAGATTTTCAAGTTAATTTTTTTTTTTCTTAGCTGAAATAGCATGAATGTTTATTGTTCATTGTTTAACTATTGGTTTCTAAAGTACAGAGGATAAGTGAAAAGAAAGCCTTTAGCAAGATACATTTGAAGAGCAATTTTTTAAGTATTTGCAACATTTTTATTTCAGAGATATTTTACTTCAGTGAAACAGTCAGTGGATGCAAACAAAAATTCATTCACTATGAAGAATAGTGCATCTTATTTTACAACAAATATTGTGTATTCCATGTGGAGTATGGCTCATTGTGCATAGAGAAAGCAGTCAGCATGCTGGAATCTTGCATTTCTCAAGAATATAGCTCAAAAGCAAGTCATCAACAGTACTATTCGATTTATTGCTTGCCTAGACATGGAGTTAGAATCTATATTACTTCACATACAAACTTAATCTTATTTGCCCTTTCTGTAACTTCTTGAGTTTTACCTAAAAAGCCTGCCTAAGAAGTATAATTTGCCACCTGAATTTTCTGCTGACTAGAAATAATCAAGCAATTTTATGCAATTTCTCTATGAGAACTGAACTACTGTATACATTTGTCTTTATTGCTGGTTCTCTACTAAAAGCCCCATTTTAATGATGCCTCATAAGAGTTTTCTGAAAAAAAAAAATTACCCTGTTCCTATAACAGACTAAGAGAATTTCATAATATGTACGTTGACAGCTGTCATTATAAAACTATAGTTAACTTCTGATGCAAAAAAATATTATTTATTTTATGTTATTCCTTTTTTCTTTGACTATGCAGAAAACTTACCCATTTTGTAATCTGTTATCCCTCTTTTACTTTAGCAGTATGAATATATGCATATTCTCTATACATATATATAGCTTGCTTCCAATGTACATTTCTCTCAGTATACAGTACAGATACAGTATAAATAATTTATAGACTGAATTTATTGCAAGATAGAAATATGCTGATACAAAGTACAGAGAACCACCTTCTATTCAGGGAAAAGCAATATAGTACCCAGTGTTGTAATAAACTGCATATTTTGTTAGGACAGATATTTTATTGATTTATTTTTCACTTGTGCCTTGCAAGTTTTCTATAATTCAAGTCCTGATTATTATTTTTTATATTATAGCTTAAGTTACCAGAGGAGGAAATTAATTTTTGCCACTCTTATCTTTGGTGTGAGCTGTCCTTAAATGTGAGTAAAATGGCTGTACTTAACTGTGTAATAATCCACCACTCATGCTGAATTAGCAAAGAGAAACAGGGTATCTCTTCAAACATCAGCCTGCCGGATGGCCTTCTCAAAAGGGAAATAAAAAATCAGCTCATCTCAAAATCACCTGCTTGAGATTGACCTCCACATGCTAAATCCCTCTGCAGGCAGATCTTAACAGCCATTTATCTCTGACACACCCCTGGTGCCGACTTTTCCTGAGGGCAGAGGGAAACATTTAGCAATATAGGATGTTATTTCCTCAGCAATTAGCAATCCCCTAGGAAGACTGATTCAGCTTTCTCCCTCAGAGACCCTTGGGCATGGTGACCTGCCTCCTGGCCTCAGCAATTTCTACCCCTGGAGGTATCTGAGCTGATGACTGCCTTCCAGGCAGATGCATATCTGCCTGAGAAATAGTCCCTTGTGAGTGACTTGTCCAAGATGCAGTTATCAATAGCATTCCTCACCTCTTGAAAGACGTCCCCTGTCCATTTTGGTTAATAAAATGTGTTATTAAAAACTGTGAGTAATCAAAGTACTACTTTCCATCTGTGAAAGGACAGGTAAGAAATATAACAAATGTGCAATCTGACACATCAAGTATTCTGAGAATACTAAAATACTAAATTTGTATTGCTAAACTGAGTTTAGAGATGCCAAGATGTTTAAAGAAGTTACTACCCTACATAGGATTTACATTTGTATATAAACAACTGATTTTGGTGAAGCTGGATGATTTCCATGCAGATTTTAAAGTGTATCATATCCACCATCTCTGTAACATTTTGCTAATTTGACTTAAATTATCACTCAGAAATAAAGGAAAACTAGTAATGGAATAGTATTTTTTTTTTCCAGTGGTTAACTGAAAAGAAATAAAGCAGGCATGGAATGGAAGTCATATTTTTCAGCTGGCATAAAAATAACATTTATAAAGAAGCATCTTTGGAAAATGAAGTGTAAGTATTTAATTGCTAAACAGTCAATTTATCTTAGGTCAAAGATAAATTACAAAAGGAGAGAGGCAATACTAGAGAGAAGAGGATCATGTTCCGGTTGGACTCATATTCTGCATTGCAAGTGAATGTGCTGTAGAGGTAAAACACTATTTGTGCTCTTCAGTCTTAAATAGAAAGTAAAAATATGATCTAATTGCATGCTTGGATTTGATTATGGAAGTTGCATAATATCACATGGTGTGCTTTATTGCAGCTGACTGCCCTAACCCCAAAACAGTAAAAAAACTTACCCCATCTACCTTTTTGTTTGTTTGTTTCTTACAGTGTATTAATTAGAATCTAAATTCTGTCGTCACCAAAGTAAGTAGCACTGGTTTTTCGGTGCATTTCTGTTGATCACAACACATTTAGAAAGGGCAAACCCTGTTTTTAAATTCTTCTTTCTGGTCCAATAAGTTGCAGGGACTTGGCGTTTATTACCAATACAGCACCTTAAACACCAGCCTGCTGGGTGTGATGGGCTGGAACTCCATGGCTGCCTCATTTTAAAAAATACCTGTTATTCACACGAATAGAGATTTCACATGCTACAGTTAGTTGTCCAAAGAATAAGGACAGAGCATTAAACAGTCACTCATGAATGATGTTGCTCCATCCCTCTGTCTCACTCTTGATTTTCAAAAGAAATATTGGTTTCATTGCCCTCAAGGTATTGGCTGAAAATCTTCTGCAGCTGTCTGTCTTTGAAAGGAAAGGATATAAGTTCAACCAATTCCCTACTATTCATCCCCATCTGGGCGCTGCAGCTTGTTTCTTCAGGAGACAAGCTGTGCTGGAAACACAAGTCCCTGCAGCTGTCAAGAGGAGTAGAATATGGAGGTCTGCAGAGGAGAGGACCTTTTAACATCCCTATAGTCTATAAAAATCTTGGCTTTCATTATTAATTTGTACGATACCTCACTCATTAAGAGTACATGTTTTCATGGCTTGTTCTTTTAGTCACAAACATCCAAAGCTTTCTAGAATGGGAATTTTTTACTGTGTTTCAGAGCTGCTCTGTGTGTTTCTTTTTAATTAAAAAATTAATCTGAATTAGAATTGTTCAGAGCCTAGACCTCTCCTAGGCTTCTCAAGTTTATGAACTGTCAATGAAGCAATTGGAAATGCGTATTTTTTCAGGAGATGAGTTTCAGGGCCTATTATGGCACCTCTTCTGTCTGCAGTCTTCAGCCTTATTCTGAGCAGAGGATATTGTCACACCAGATGGACAAACAGTCTAAATAGCAAGTTAGAAGTGCCTATAGAAAAATTAGAAGTTCAAGAATAATTTTGATTCACACCATTGCCTCCTTTGTAAAAGCTCCAGAATATGTATTTTAAGTGGTATGCTGCCATACAACTGTCTATCAGCCCGCTGCAAACACCATTTATACATAAAAATATGTAGTATAAAATTTAATTAAAAGTACAATATCCATCAGAAAAATATTGATTGCCTAAATTAAGATTGTTTGTACCAGCTTAATTTGGCTGTTGTATGCAAATACATTATGATACAGACCTAAACTGCAGAATGGCAAACTGTAATATTCACAGAACTCCCCTTACATTCACTGCACAGAATATCTGCTCCCTTAATGAGCAAACAGTCAATATTTTGTTTTCTCCTCTTTGTTTGCTTAGAGGTTTCATAGCCCATTTACTGTGCACTGTCCAAACCCTGCTGACTGCAGAATTATGTTTTTGATTCAGAAAAAGCCTCTTCCTGGGTTCTTTGTGTAAGCTTGTTTCATAAACGTTATTTCATCTCTGTAACATTCTTAAGAAAAGAAGGGACATTATGTGCTATAGAAAGTTTGGTGTCAGTGACATTTGACAGACCTAATCATGAAGTCTTTCTTTCAGTTCCTGCAGTCCTATGCATTGTTATACACATTCTAACCTCTGACAATGAAAGTTGTACAGATTCTACAGAGAATAAAGGCATTACTCATGCAAAGTCAACCCTGGCACAGGTTCAGCACGTTCATGGAACAAATGGTTCAGGAATTTCACAGAAGATGGTTGACATGGACATATAAATCAATGTCACCACAAAATACCCTTGGACAAGACATGAAAATGCACAATGATTGTAACTGGGCATTATCTAACCTTTGAGGACATCTTTGTTATGTAAAGAATGCGTCCTAGTACTGAATATGTGTATACATCCATTTTCCTACTATTTTAAAGAACAAACTGCAGAACAATGGAATGCCATCAGAATACATCATGTATTTACTTTTGTCCACATCAGGACTGAAACCTTTTAACTCTTAGGCTTCTGCTACTTGAGGTAAATGGCATAACTCAGTGACAATAGTAGGTTATTGGCATTAGTGTGGGCCAATGCAGAAAGAAACAGGAATGTTTGAGCCTTTTGCTAACAGCTGAAGAATAATAGGACACAGGCATTTTGGGCTCTGGAAGGACAATGACCTTGAGAGACTACCTTGCCAGCCTTCTGTTCATCTGGACTTGCTGTGTGAACGTATCTGCAACCAGTTCCAGTCTTGATTAATGTGGTGCAAAATCCAACTTCATGTCCCAGCTTTTCTCGGCCTGTTCCAGTTCCGGTTGCCTTTCTCCACCCAAACTGTCTCTACTCTGACATTATAGAAATGAAATACAAAATGAAAAATCATTTATATCAACTTTCTTTTGACAAAAACTTCAGTGAATTAACTCCTGGTGTTAGAAATTGAAAAATTTTGATTTTAGCAAAACTGATTTATTCTGCTTACTTATTTCAATTCCCAGATGGTCGCATATTCAGCTGTGAGACTACAAGCTTGTTGTATTATGTGGGAGCATGTATAGCCTTGGGCAGTACACATAAGAGGTCTAAATAGTCCTCTGACAAGTCTGTCCCTGCTTAATACAACTGAATGTCAAGAATTACAGCTTTACATGTTTTCATCTAAGTTGGAATCATGCATTAATATTTACAAGATTGTCAGATATTGTCAGACACAGACTCAGATGACCATTGAAAAATGAGTGTTCAAACAGTGGGTTAATGCATCACATTTTCAAAACCAAGCTAGGTCTTCAGGATAAAAGTGGAATCTTCATTTGAAGTGTGAGTAAAACCCAGTTTATGACAGCTAATGATTACAATATGTAACTATGAAATAGGAAATGCAGATGTAAATGCAGATGTGAAACAAAGTATGTAAGCATATATAGATGTCCCAGATCTTGGATGAATACTCTGTTTCTTTTGACTTTTTTCATTCAGCCTCACTTCTGTCACTCTTCTATTACTCCCCTACATAGCTTCCTCCTTGCACCCCTGAGCCAGCAGTTCCCTGCCTGTTTGGTCATCCAGACTGTCTGCCCATTGTAATACTTTCAAGTATCGTTTCTTCTGTGAAGCCTACAAGCAGAATAAATTCAGATAGCCATAGTACAAGGAGAAGGTGGGAACACCTGTAAGGAGGAATGGTCATTGTTTCTGGCACAGCACTAAACAGAAAATAGCAATGACTAATGCTGCCTTTTGTGAACATAAGGGGGCTTACAGGAATGTCATCTCAAACACTTTCATCCTCTGACAGTGATGTATCACTAATGAAAGGGTCCCTGTTGTGAGAGAACTTCCACTGAGTATGCTGCCAAAGGTCATTCCCCTTCAGCTAATGTGCCTGTGGATCTGCATCCATTGCTAGAGTTCTTAAGTTTCAAACCCACAGAGGGAGCTTCTTCGTCTGTCTTAAACTGGTGTCTCAGTTTCATCATTAAAGAAACTTGTTCCTCATTCCCTGCCAGCTGCCGCCATCATTCAGCTAGACCTTTGCCCATGAGAAGCTGTAGAAGAAGGGAAGGGAGCATGGTCAGACATAGACCTGATTGATTTTAAATTGGCACATGCTGTTATCTAGTAACTAAGTGGTCTGCTAAGGGTGGTAGTGTGCTCTGTGGGACAGAAAACTATAATGAGAAAGACAAAGGAACAGAAATTGGAGCAGCAGAAAAATAAATAGGTATTTCTCTCAAGACTCACATATTGGCTTTCACTTGCTTAATGTCTTCCCATGAGTATCACAGGAGTACACGCATTCACACGTACATATGAATCCTGTGTTTTCTGGTTTCAAGGATATAGAACAGTTCAAAGCCAAGTTGCATAAACTAATCTTTTCCTCTGTCTGCAAACTTATGCTTCAACAAGAGAATACAAAGCCACCCAAAGTTAAACAGTTACTCCCTATGTATTCCTTAGCCTGTGACTGTATTTCTTCAAATATAGTATAAATAAAAACATGCCTGGAATGAGAAAAAACGTCTAGAAGGGTAAACCAGGTGATTTAACTTGTGGAAAATGTATGTTTGGGTAGATTACTGAACAAGCAGAAAGTACAAATAGGGCAAAGATATGTCATTTCTTTTACAGAGAGGAAAATGCTATTCATTGTAAAGTGACAGTGTTGTAAGTAAAAGCTATCTGTTTCTTTGACATTTTGATTTGTACTGAAGAGGTGATAGTACTATGCTGTTTTACTCCTAAACAAAAGATTCAGCATTCAGGTTTTATAGAACATATCAGTTCTTCCCTAAAATTCTCCATTCACACCTTGAGGACAGAACAAACCTTTTAAATATTTTCAAGTAAATTCAGCAGTTAGTTCACAAATTAGAATGAACTAAAAACTGAAAGAAACAGAACCCTTGTGCTGTCTGCCCATTGTTTTTCCTGAGTAATATTACCTATGAATTAATACAATCTGTTGACTTTTCCACAGAGTTCAAATTATTATCATTCTTCGCATAAACAACATTCCTAGAAAGTAGGTTGCAATAAAGCTAGCTATTGACATTCATCATATTTAAAGTCTGGATGCATATCAAGTACATTTAAAAATGAGAATATGGCTAAATCTGAAGTGGTTACCTTTGTGTTGCTGCAGAAAATTAATGTAATCAACTGACCTTGAGGATTACCTTGCATATAGATTACTCTTCATGTAGTTTGCATATAAAAACAGTCTGTTGCTTTTAATGACATGAAGAAAATTGGTCCTGTATGTTGAAAAGTTTTATTAGCGAACAACTAACAGAATAGTAGCTGCATTTTAAAGTGCTTGTGTCTACACATTAGTTTGGGAAGCATCCCCCCAGTACTGTATTTCTAAACAAAACCGGTGCTGGGGAAATAAAAAAGTAGATGAGACAGCCTGTATTATTCCATAAGGGAATAATTATTATTCCATAAGGGAATAATACATGCCTTTAAAAATCAAATAAGAATACAGCAGAAGATACTGTAATGACTGTGATGTTGTCATTCTGTGACACCATAACAAAGCAGTGCTAAGGTCAAATCAGAATCTTGATTGTACGTATCTTAAGGTGTTGGGGCTTTCCTTGAACTTCAAATCATTAATTTCCTGGGTTTAAAGATTCCTTTTCCCGTTATTGTAACTTGTATGGAAATGTTTTGACATTAAGATATTAATTTCTGTTCCTACCCTCAACTCCATTTTGAAATAATTTTGCTTTGTTTTGTCATTTGCCTGCAGTATTAGGTTCTGAAACTTAACTACAACAATCAATACTTTAATAACTTCAGTAATGTCTATGTGAGATGTTCCTCTGGGCTTGATCTAGGTATTGTGAATAGTTGGGCTGGGCATATAACCCAAAGTGGAGATTTTTCTTTAGTTTATTATGTTTTAGTTTATGTAGTAGTTTATATGATAACTGTCCTATCTGGTATAAGGAGCTCAGAAATTTAGTAGTGTTATCGGTATAAAAGGCTGAAAAGCCCAAGATATGCAGCACTTCTGTAAGCACAAAGTTTTAAAATGTCAGTGTGTTAGTACTTTCAGGCTATGTGGGGATTAACTTTGCTCAGCTGGAAGATCATATCTGGGTGCTTTGTATGTGACACTGCCCTCCTTTGCAGGGAAGAACAGTATCTTAGTTCTGCATTGTATAACTTGGAAGTTATACCTCTCTGCTAAGTAGCAACCAACACCTAAATTCAATTTTTTAATTAAAACTGTGGAAGCTTTTGAGGAATAAAGATCTGATTTTTATCTGTGCTGTTGTTACACAATTATGAACAGTTATAATATGCACAAGTGTAGTCAGAGTTTTACTGAAATGTCTATTTTATGCATATAATGGATTTTAGGGACAATGAAACAAGTGGTATGCAAGTGTGTGTGTGCACATACACACATTTGCATGGGTCTGTAATCCCTAAAAGTTCATTTTCCTTGACATAAACCAAAAATGTAAAAGAGATGAAATTTATATAATGACACCAGCCAGTATCATTAGTATTGCTTGTGTTCTACTTCATCATTAACAATACAGAAAAACAGAGAGATATAAAAAAACAAAGCTGAGAGAGTTTCATAGACAGCAAATTTTTGTTCTGAGAGCTTAGTTTAGAAAATGATGTAGTACATTGTTCAAGGATAATACCTGTTAACTTTTTAAAGAATCTTCATTATGTGAAAATAGCAAGAGTAAATATATAGTTAGCAGGACCTGCATAACTTGAAAATTATAA
This sequence comes from Pygoscelis adeliae, assembly GCF_000699105.1. NCBI lineage: Eukaryota > Metazoa > Chordata > Aves > Sphenisciformes > Spheniscidae > Pygoscelis > Pygoscelis adeliae. Next base: position 999,573 of record NW_008824659.1, read on the forward strand.
AAGAATACTGAAAGTGTTTAAACTGAATTCTTTAACACAAAGGTGGTGGAAAATTGGCCACATGTAAACAAAGCAACAAGTAATTAACTGTTCAGAGTTTGTGTGATTTTTGTAATAGACTGCATTTTTTTCTGTATATGTGGTTCCTTGAAAATGCCAAAAATTTTTGAGTAACTATCTTACAAACCATCATTAGATATTATAAACCTTGTAGATGTTTTTGAGGCTACAAAGAAATGGAAATCCATTGCAGATATGCAAATAGTTGTGTCCATTATTCAAAGTACAGGTTTATGCAGTGTTGTATTTCATCTTTAAAATGTTTTGTAAACACGTCCTTTACCCACAGATGCATAATAATAATAATAATGATAACAACAACTTCATAAGTAATGTTGAACTTTTTTATCACTTCTTAAAATGTGGTGTATTCTTTATACTTCCAGAAACTTATCCTATACATTTAAAAGAAACATTTTCAGTTCTTGTAAGCTTAAAATTAGACCAAGCAGCTTTGTTTGGCTTGTGCCTTTATGTAAGTCATACTCTCCTTCTGCTCAACCTGCTGCTCTGCTCTTGTGAGCCAGCGGGGCGTTCAAACATGCGAACCATGCACACAGCAGACTTCAATAGCAAGCACTGGACAGCGGCTATTTTGAAGGAGAAGAGACTGGTTTCTGTGACCTATTAACGTTTTATTTAGCTTTCATTCCTGGGCAATTGTTTCCAGGTGAAGCAAGAAAAACATTTTGAAAAATAAACAAGGAGCAATTGCAGGTACTGAGATGGAAAGCAAAGCTCTACCTTTCTGATTGTTTTGTATTTACCTTGGATCTTTATTGGAATAAAAGGAGCATAGAAGGCCGTAGCTCTTGAGGAAGTGTAGCTATTACCTGCTTTTTCAGAGTTTGTTTAAAGTGCATAGCCAGCAGCACTGGGAATGGTTTCAAAGGAAGCAGTCAGCTGGGAAAGGGCATGGGTGAATCTTATAGGTCTCTGCCATTATTTCTGTTCATCCTGGTTTTACTTACATGGAAATGAGAAAAAGGAGGTCTCATAAAGCTTGAGTGATCCCAAACAATTTCAGGCATGAGAAGGAATAATTCAGCCATACAGAGATATGATTTTGATTGATTTAACCACTTCAACATGAAGAGTATGCTATAAAAATACAGATTTCTCAAGTATCTTTCATGATGTTACAGCATATATTAATGCTATTTTGATTTCTGAAGAATCTCATTCATTCTTCAATGTCTTATCATTAGTTTTCTCTTAAGACTCAAAACCTTGCATTCTCAAAATGTTTTCATCCAAACATCATATAATGTATTACATTGTCAACCTGTGGTGAATCAAGCCAAACCTTATGACAGTCACAAATCTCAAGGCTCCCTCTTCTACAGCTGGTTGAGAGATAGGATGGATTTTATATTGTGTACATGCAAATTAACATGTTGCATCTCTAGGGATGTGAACACCCTTCAGACTTGTCCTGAGAGCACCATGGGATACTGCCTCATCTTTCCTTTCTCATCTACACTAAAGGCTTTTAAATACAACCTTAGCAATGTGCTGAACCCAGACTGGCAGGCATAGCTGGATTTTTTTTCCCAAAGAGCAATATGTGTCTTTGAGAAGGTAAACTCAGGGGGTTGTTGGGCAACATTCTGTTTTTCAGACACCTGTGGACTCATTTCACTTGTTATTTCATATGTAATTTAATTTTTATATATTCTATAAAACACCTAGGGCCCAATCCATTTCCCTGCCTTTAAAAGTACCTCAGTGATTTATTTAGGATTTAAATATTTCCCTTGGAACTGTAAACAATCATAAATATAATTCTAATCTGAACAAATATCCACTTTGTCATCTCATGTGAGCCAGAGGTGAAATTCACAAGAAATATATACAGATAACTGAATTATAATTCAGTGCAAAACATATTTCTTAATACTACTTTCCTTAAATTTCTACTGCACATAGATCTCTGAGCATGTCTGTGTTAAAAAGTTATACCAATCTAGCAAAATCTATCCAGGAACTGATCTAGGTACATTGGTAGAAACCTTATAAGTAAGCTTAAGAGAAGTCATTTTAAATTTATGTAGAATTAAATCAATTTCAGCAACAGTTAAACTGTTTAGGTTGAACAAGTAAATTATCAAATTGCAGTCATCCATGGGTTAGTGCGCCAACAGCAGGGGTTTGTATTGGTTTCCTTTGATAAATATAAAATCTATTTAGTAAAGTTTAGAAATTCTTTGAATGATGTCTGAGCTAGAGTTTGTTTAAACGTTATTCTTTAACATGGGAGAGACAAAAAACAGGTCCCAAATTTGGCTTCACATTTTCAATAAAGCTCAAACTTTGTTACTGACTTTGCATTTTGCTTTGCACTTTGTAGGGTCATACACACTTGTATAAAATGACTCTCTCCAGTACTTTTAGTCCTACTTTGGACAAGTGCAAAGCAGGTCAAGGCATTGGAAAAGCAGGCTGCTGATATGTCGGAAGCCTGAAGATAAAAAAGAGTGGTGACCTTGTTCTTTTTGTCACAGTAACAGAATGTTTGACCCTGGTATTTTGCGTTCTCATGGAATAAAAAGGGTTTGGGTGCCTTAATTCTACAGTGAACAAACTTTAAATAATAGAAAATTAATACAGACATCATAATCTCTAAGGAATTAAGGGAAAATTATGAAAACTGGTTATGTCTTGAATATGTAAATTATGAGTCCTTGACCTACTATCTGAAATAAATCACACATTTTGTTCCATTGGAAACTACAAGTAAACTTCTGCTTCAAGTGTAATTGAAAGTATTTCTCCTTTCAAAATAAAGCCTTATGTTGGTCCATATGAGCCAGCACCATGTCTTCCAGAAAAAAGTCTTATGTTTCAAGCAACTGAGGAGGAGGAGAAGAAAATTTACTGCAAATCACCCAAGGGCTTAAATTGACATACAAGAAGAATGATAGCACTTGACCTTCCATTTTCTATCAGGGAAAGACAATGATTTTGTAAGTCGTCCAGACTCTATGGAGAAGTGTTACCATATGACCGTCAAAAAATGTTTTCCAGTCCTGGATGTGCCAAATGTACAGGAAATTCTTAAGCAAATAAAGCAGCCCTTCTTCCCCAGTTTTGTGGACTGGTTAAAAACGGGAAATCTTCAGACTCATATTTCCCTTCAAATTGTTTTTCTTCATTTCACCATTAGATATGCCATGTGCCAGAAATTTATTTCAATTTTCATGAAAAGAAAATTCCACTCCTTTGGTAATCTGCAAAATATTTATCAGTTTGGTGTACATGAAGTCAAAAGCCAGCATGTGAAACAGTTCTCTTTAGTCAACTCCAAAACCTACAGGAATGAAAGGCACCAAAGCCAAACATATTTATACCTTAACCTGTTTAGATTTCAGATCATATGAACAGAAGTGAGTGGCCAACCCCATGAATTTTATTGTGGGCACTGCTCTGAGATACAGGTCAAATTTCAGCCCAAGCCCTCTGTATTAGGAATGTCCTCCTTTTTTCAGTGTGATCCCACAGTCACATGAAGTGTCATACTGTGCTCCTGTTAGCCAGCCATTTTTTCTGTCTTAACATGCATCAGAAGATAAACACCACAAAACTGAGGCAGTCTGGCAAACAGAGGAAAAGAGAAAGATTTCTCCCAATTTAAGAGTAACAACCCACAAGCACAGCCCTGATTTCCTGTATGCTGGTAATTTGTGGCAGACCTTTTTCTATATACCATAGTGAATGAGTGAGGCAGGTGCCCTTCAGAGAGCTGGTCAGAAAAGCTTTGTTTGAGTACTCTGTAATGCCTTTGGGACTTCATACCAACCTCTCTTGACTACAGCATCAGCTCTACAGTATTATTTTCCTCTTTTGATAGTTGCAGGTCGTCAGGTGGTATGAATGCCTCTGCACTGTATTTGGTGTCTGTGCCCAGGTGTTGGCACTGGAGGGGTGGCCTCTGTGAAAAGAAACCAGGGGCTGCCCCATGCTGGACGTGACCAGATCCAGGCAGCTCCACAACAGACCCACCACAGGACATGGCTGAGCCTGTCAGCCAAGCTGATGGCGCCTCTAGGAAAGCATATTTAAGAATAGGCAAAAACACCAGAAGGCAGTGAAGAGTGAGGAGGAAAAAAGTGAGAAGACCCTGTGAACACCAAGATCGGTGAAGAAGGAAGGGGAGGAGGTGCTCCCTGCAGCCCATGGAGGACCACACGCTGGAGCAGGTGGATATTTCCTGCATCCCATGGAGTAACCATGCCCAAGCAGGCTTATTCTGAAGGACTGCAGCCGAAGAAGAGGACCCACACCAGTGCAGAGGAAAAGTGTGAGGAGGAATGAGCAGGAGAGAGGAACTGTTATGGACTGACTGCAATCCCTATTCCCCATCCCCCTGCATCGCTCAGAGGTAGGGAGGTAGAGGAGTTGGGAATAAGGGAGTGAGGCTGAGCCTGGAAAAAGACCTGGGGGAAAGGTGGGAAGGTGTTTTAGTTTTTGTATTTGTTTCTCACTATCTAAATCTATTTTAATTGACAATACCTTAAATTAATTTTCCCCAAGTTGATCTGTTTTGCCCATGATGGTAATTGATGAGGGATCTTTCTGTTTTTATCTTGACTCGTGAGCTTTTCCACCTTATTTTCTCCCCTTGTCCTTTTGAGGAAGGGGAGTGAGAGAGCAGTTGGGCAGGTTTCTGGCAGCCAGCCAAGGTCAACCCACCACAGACAAGAACTGCAACTTCTCCAATTGTTTTTCTTGTTTCAGCACAATAGTACTTAAAAATCTGGAGTGACCACATTTAAAAATATTATAATAACAGAATTCTTAACAAAAATATAAGTAAAGAGAGAAATCCAGCAGACCTTATCCAGCAGACCCTATCATTCCTCAGACCACCCCCTCAACCAAAATCCTGGGAGGTAAAAATCTCTTTTTTAAAAGAGATCAGTGTGCAGTGTTTAGTATTAATCATTTAAACATTTTAAGTCTATATTTTTTATTTCTGTAGCTTGCTTCAAAAGATACTGCTGTCTGTCCTGTCCAGAGGCTATACTCTTTTTGTACTTACTTAATGTGTTTAATCTACATTGAGATTAATATTGCAAGTACGTATCCTTGCGGTCTTTCATTGACTTCCTCCCTGACTAACTTTCTAAGCTAGAAGATTATTTTCTCTGGAAAGCTTTGATTTTTGATACTGCAGAACCTTGTCACAGCAGCTAATTGGTGTATTAGTTGAACACAGTGAACTCTACAGGCTAGACTTCTCTTTAAGATATAAATTGGAAGCAGGAAGAAACAATTTATCAAGGCTGTTTGCTAAACTATTGATTGCTGCCTTCATACTGTACAGTGATTGTATTATTGCACTGAAACAAATAATGGAATTTTACAGAAGTCCCATTCAGGTCTTTCATGAAGATATGTTTCAATCATCAGAAAAGGACAACTTCTTCACTCTTTTACTCTCCTTTTTGTTCAAAATAGCCTCTCATTCAATTTTGCTATTTGTGATAGTTGCATCTATAACACAGAGTCAAGTCAGAAAAGGCTTTGCAAGAGTTTGAGTGTAGAAAGAGTGAGTAAAATGTTACCATGAGCAACTGTTGAAGATGTTGAACATTAATCTGCAGCATCCTAAAGGGCTTTGATACAGTGGGGGATTACCTCCAATTACCACAGAGCTGTGCTGAGAGGGAAGTAAAAAAGTGTTGAGGATTGTACACAGTAGCTGAGTTCCATGATTTCCCGTGGAAAAAAAAGAAAAAAAAAGTGGTGTATCCTTTATGAATAACACAGTATGAGAATTTATTAGATCAGTGAACAAATTTTAACGTTTTTCTTCAAACTGTGGGATGACACCAAAAACATCTCCCTCCTTCTTTCACAGGATGACATGTCTAAGGAGGAGGGAATGATGCAAAATATATGGGTGAAGTTGTTAAATCATTTTCTTCACTGTTTCAAGTTACTATATATTATGTATCAACATATACATAAAAAATGCAATTTAATATTTGAACTTTTTATTATTGTAATACAATCCACAAGAAACCTTTAATATATCTTTTACAGGAATGGAATCAACACTTCTAGATCAGGAGCTAGATCCACTGAGTGCCTAAGATGCTTTAGTGCTTAGTTTCACAATATGTAATTTTTAGTTGTTTTATAAAAACTTGAGTCTTAATGCCTCTTCATTAAAAGCAATTCTAATCAAAGTTGCAGAAAGTAGCACTCTGAGCAGAAGGTAGATTTGGCTAGGTCATTAATGCTGCAGAAAAAAAATCTCAGACATATTGAAATACAGACCTTAAAATCTTTTATTGAAGAGAGGGATCTGATTTATCATTTATCAAAAAAAAAAAAAAAGCAAGAATTACTCCTTCTGAAACCTGGCTGAAAGTGCCATTGTTTCTTTTTTTTTTCTTTTTTCCAGTAGCTCATGCAAGCTGTGAAAGACCTATTCACCCCACAGAGATTTAGATTCCATGTCACACCTCCAAGCTTTTGATAAAAAACAAAAAAAGGAAAAAAAAAAGGATGGTCACTGTATTTTGCACAGAACTCACTTTTGCAATTGTTTTCTCTGTGTGCATTGAGCACTAGATTAGAGGTCTCAAGTGGAAACAGCTGGTCTGAGGTCCTTTCTCTGTTGAGGCATAGGATCAATTCTGACCTGTTTTTTCTCAACAAGAGGCACATTGTGTTACAAATGCAGAGAATGAAAGCAGGGTAATTAGGTACTGGAATAAGGACTTTGACAAAGCAAGGTACTCCTTTACAGAAGCAATTTCTGTTTCATGTTTTCACATGTGAAAAACCCAGCAGAAAATAGCTATAATTAAAAAGTATTCAATTACTTGATGTTCAAATGAAAAGATATTTAAATAAAAAAGTCTTTGAACAGGTAAAAAAAATTAAGGCTATACAGAGATAGATTTTAATATCATATCATTATAAAATGATTTAATTTTTGTATTCTATTGTTAAGAAAGGATACAATAAAGTGCATGGACAAGAGATGCTTTGGATAACTTTCCAAGAACTGATTATGTTGGAGATATATTATGTTATGTTTCAAGTCATCTTTGTGAGTTCTATAAAATTCCCATAAAATTCCCAGTCTCCCTTAGCTATTTCACAACAAAAATGAGTTGAATTACTATTAAAATTCCAAAGGTCTGCTTGTTTGGCTCAGCTAGGTTCAGTGAAAAGTGCGAACAACAGATTTCTATAGATGTGCACCATCTAAAGACATTTGAATCCATACCTTTACCTTTGCTGACAAGAATTAGAGATCTTTTCAGTAGTAAAGAAGATTGACCTGTATGGGAAATGTTTTTTTCTAGGCCACATGCTAAACATACATCATGTGAAATGATCTCCTTCCAAGCAATTTACCAACCAAGAATTATTCAAATAAATTATTTGGATAATAATTTTAAATACTGAATAAATTAGAGAAAAATCATAGTCTGCTCATAGAAAATTCATGCATAGAAGAGAGTAAAATTCATCAAATAAATTGCTAGTTATGAATTAATTGCTTAGCTCAAGGCTTAAGTAATATTTAAGCTCTGTAACGAGTACTGAGCAGTGCAGTTGAAAAAAATAAAATTTGCATTAAATACATACTCAGCATCTTTCTCACTTGAAGATGGAAATCATAGATTACCAAGCTAGCCCAAACTCTATTCTATTTCAATATCCTGTTCCCTCAAGATACTATCTAATTTTTCTTGAATTAATATTTTTTGGGATAGGTGGGTCTTTTCCTCAATGTTCGTCTTCCCCAATTTCATTTCTGTCCCCTTATTCTGAACCATATCTAGTCAGCAGAAAATAGTAGCTGGAGTTGAAATCATGGGCAAAGTTAAAGATTTTACACGCCTGAATTAAATCTTAACATCTCATTCTGCAGGCGGTATTAATCTAGTTTGCTAGTCTGGTCTTGTAATTTCTTTTTATTATTCTAGAATAAACTTATTCTTTCTCTGGTTTTGCATTTATTTATTTTCTTTCTGAGCCAAATTAAATGCAGTTTTCTGAAGATGTATAAATTAAAGATAGGAAGCCCTAAGAGTTAAGAGGCAAAAGCACAGTGTCTCCTCTGTGACAGGCTAAATGGCTGGAAGCATATGCGCTTGTAATGATCCAAAACAAAAATTAATAGGTGATGAAAACTTCAATCAAGTCAAATAAAACTATTCTCCTTTCTGACAAAGAATAAAATGTTTTGTTATGTGCTTTCATGGTTCTGCCCCAAATTCAGTCTTGATTGCTTTGTTTCTAATCAACACCAAAAAAAAAAGAAAAAAAGTTTTTTTGAGACTAGTAATTCCTATCTGGTGAAATTCAAACACAAACCCAACTGCCAAACTTATCACATCTCTATGCTGGATCACCTCAGATCTATCTGTCTCATCTTCCTGCAACTTGAAGGTCTGGGGACCATAATAAAATACTGCTTAAGTTGTTCTAAAAACCATCAGTCAGCTACAATTGGATTTATGAGCTTGCTTTCAGTGCTGGAACTGCCCAAGCTGACATTAGATTAAAGATCAGCTAATGACAGTTCAGAGTGAAAAGCATTGGCATGAAAAGACAATGAACAACCACTGGTCTGAGTCCAGGAAAGGAATGGCAAGAGACAAGGAGGTAGCACAGATTCTGGTGCATGAAGAGGGAACAAGGAACTGAAGTCAGTAAGGCACAAAGTACTGCCAGGTTTCAGAAGGGAGGTTTAGTTATACAGCAGGTGAGAACTGGAAGTTTAAAATACCATAAAGAAAGATTAAAAAAATTAGATTTATGCTTGTATTGAGTCCTACTTAGATCTACTTGCTGAAAGAGGCATTCATGCACATATAGTTTTGGTCAAACCCAACTTTCAATAAAAAAACAATTTCAGTTCTTCATTTTACTCAGACATTTTTTACCTCATTTCACAGTGTAGTTGCAAACATTTTTAACATATATTAAATTGTTATGTGCTTCTTTCCTTACTTCCCAGAGAACAATGTACCAACTCAAATATGCTCAATCTTAACAATATGCCAACATGATAGGGTATTTTATGTAGGTCTTGGTATTTTTTTAATGTATTAAAAGATTTAAGCATATGATTTCAAGAAAAATAAATGAAGTAATATTCCAACCTCACTCAATTCGTATTCCTATAAATATAATATGAGGACTACTTACATTTTCCATTATCTAGAGGTGTTGGAAAGTAGACTAATACTTATATCTGTAACATAGTGATAGCAAGTTACAGTGGATCATTTCTAAATCCCACAAAATCCTGGTTTAATCCTTCACTTTAGGTGAGGCTTGACATCCTGACTCTTTTTTCTCACTGAGTCTAACCATATGCAAAATTTCCTTTGGCGTCATTTGAAGCTAGTGTTCAGAATAAGAAGAAAGAAAATGTTTCAAGAACTCCTTTTCTTCTTGCCAGATTTGTCTATATCACAAGAGAAAAGGAGGATTTCCCTTTATTGCTTGCAGTGTGATTTTGATACCATTTGAACTGTATGATTGAACAGCTCCACTGAAGTCAAAGGAAGTATTTCAGATAAGAGGAGAATCTGCACACTCACTACCTTCTTGTCTTCAGGCAACCCAATTTATATCTTTAATGTAGAAAACATCCACTTCAGTTGTCACTGATAGCAGGTATGTCCAAATCTAGAAGCATAGACCACATTCACAGATATCTGCTTCAGTCCCCTCAAGGGAGAGGATTTGGTCTGCCTTTCCCACATTTTACTTTTTTCTCTGCAGACCTTCTTGGAAATATTTGGTATCTGCAAATCACAAAACCTTATTTCAGCTCTCTTGTTGATACTGTGTGTATTGATTCAGAAATTTCTATAACAGGAAACGAAGAGTTATTCCTGCACTGGAGTTTAGTCATCATTTGGTTCTCAGAGAATACTTTGATACTATTTTTACAGTCAAAGCCAAGAAGCAAAACTGGCCCTAAGGCCAGCTGGTCCTCACAATCTCTTGTCCATATGAAGAAGGAGCGCTTCCTCTAACTTAGCATGAAGAATAGAATGGGAGAAAGTTTATCTCCCTCATACAGTAGCAGAATGGGCATTTTCCTAGCTTATTTCCCCAGAGAATGATGCTAACTTCCGTTTTCATACAGTGAAAAGGTTTAGCTGTATGTCACAAGGCTGCCCTGGCCTTGAAAACAGATCTAAAGTCTTTTGTGATGGGGAGATTCCTTTATCACATGCTACAGGGAGAAGACTTGGGAGGCTGGAAAAACTGCTGAACTCTTCTCATGCCTGACAAAAAAAACCCCAAAAAAACCAAACAAACCAAAAGATGACCAAACCCTTTCATACATGGATCAAGAGAGAAAAATGATGTATCTTACTCAGGAAACAGCTGGTAAGAGATTGTTATTTTGGATCATAAGAACAGGTAGTGCATAAAGAAAGCCCTTTGACAAGTGTACCTCTTATAAAAATGCAAGTTTTTCATATCTTTATATTTGAACATATTTCTGCCGCATGGATTAGTGTAACGTTATTAAAATAATAATTTCAAAATGCTTTACAGTATTAAGAAACCCTCTTTTATTCCTTCCTCTCAGCATTATTTATTACATCATCATTTCTAATCAAGATGAAATGCCAATAGCTTTCATACATCCTTTTATGGAATCACAGATTCACAAGATTCTCTCAATCTACAACATAGTATGTTTTATCTATGTGACCAAGCTCTTGGTCTTTTCCATCATTGTAATTATTTAGGTCTTGAACTGTGTGTTACAAAGGATGACATTGCCTTTTACCAAGCACCTTTATGCTTGGATTATAAAGCTGTTTCTCATAATTAGGCAAAATTCTCATATTTATCAGATTTTTTACCAAGCATATCAGTTCTGTGTGAGATCATTTGAACTTGCCCATTACTCTGTTTCTATTGCAAGCCAGAAATCCTTCTCCTTATGGTAGGAAAAAAAAAGAACCTAAAATCTTGCAGTACTTCCCTGCATACTGGAACTAATATACTAGGTAGTTATTAGTGGGTTTGGTTTCTTACAGATCCTCACCCACGCACAGTTTTCCTACATCCTCCAAGAGGTCCCATGTTATTTTTTTCTCCCTACAATACCTTATGTCCCCCTTTCTATGTATTGGGTGTTTAACTGTTTTGTGACTTTACTGTCTGGCCAGCACTTCATTCTGATTGACCAACAGGTAAACCAGAAGAGACAGTTACTGCACCCTTTCCCACCATGATGACACTAATTTGCATTTCTCTTTACTTTGCTGCCTATGTTTACAATGTTTCTCAGCATTTTGAGATCACTATTACTCTGTCAGATTTGTCTGTGATTGGTCAAGAGTTCATTAATTATTAGGAAAGGAACAGAAGATTGCCACAGACAGAATACAGTCACTTAAATGCTATTTTTCATACTGTAGGAAGTAATCTACCTACTCATGTTGAACAAAAAAAAAAAAAAACCACAAAAAACACAATACACTTAACATACGATACTTTTTTGTTTTAAAAATTCTATTTCATAATTACATATTGGAAAATAAAGTGCTTTTTACAGGCATCTGAGCGTTATTAAGTGATAGCCAAGGGTTATCACTCAATAACATTACATGTAAGGAACAGATGCATAGACTCATTCAGGTTGGAAAAGACATCAGGAGATCTCTAGTCCAACCTCTTGCTCAAAGCTCTGAGGTCAGACCAGGTGGCCCAGGGCTGTATCCAGTCTGGTCTAGAAAACCTCCAAGGATGGGGAGAGATGGCATAAACTCCCTGGACAGCCTGATTGTCCTCTTGGTAAATTTTTGGCAGTAGGTTTCCCCTCCTTCCCCCTTCCCCCCCGCCAAGATGTCTCTTCTTCAGGCTGAACAAGCCCAGCTCACTTTGCCTCTATTAACAGGGAAAGTGCTCCAGTCCCTGACCATCATGAAGGCCCTCTGCTGAACTTGTTCCAGTTTATTAACATCTGTCTTGTGTTGGGAAACCCCAAATGGGACACAGTAATTCAGATGCAGTCTGAAAAGTGCTGAATAGAGGGGACTAATCACTTCCCCTGATCTTCTGGCTATGCTTTGATCACAATGATACTGCAGAAAAAAAATCATAGGGGTTTCAAGAGGCTTTGGTGTCCCCAGGCATTAGTGAAGTTGGGAGGAAAGGGCATAGCAACCTGGTGGCCTGCCTGCAGGCCTGCAGAGTGGGTTTTCCTTTTCCACAAGGCCCTGTAGACATGGATTGCATTGTGCCCCCTCTGTCATTGTGGCTTTCATCTCCACAGAAACACAAGAACGTTAGTCCAGATTCAAAAAAGTGCCTCAAACAAAACCGGGTAGATTTTAGCAGTCAAAGACCGTGTTTAAGATTATTCTAATTTACTAGATGCTTCCCTTTTTTGATCCAGATATTTCCTATGCACCTTTAATTGCATCCATAGTAACGTTCAGTAAAACATAATCTGTTCTCTGAATACACATTAGAGTGCACTGTGGGGGTAGATTTGCTCTCTACTCATACAGTGACCCTACAGATCTATGATGTAATTATTGTTTTGTATTTGAAATACTGTGAGGGCTGAGAGTAACATTTGCATAGCAGGTGGCCATAAAGTGCATGTCCCAGGGAGTGTCATGATGGATATTGGAGAATGCAATGCCTACTTGGATAGTCTTGGAGGATTGCATAAAATGGTCGGGAAAAAAACTGTGGTTCAATCTTGTCCATAATATTTACTGCGAAATGTCTCTGGTGTGAATTGCTATCCAAAATGTTTCTGGAGTTGTCTCTTCTAGTTAGCATGAGACTGAACTTTGCCAGGGAGCATGTGAGGAGGCTTGGACTTCCTTCCTGGCTCTGCTCCAACAGTAATATGGATGTTGCTTAAAGCTCTGATTATGCCTAGGGATTACCCTTCTCTGAGTGGCCAAGTACACAGATCTAGGTTCAACAGAGTGACTTAGACTTTGTAATGATCAGTCCTGTAAACCTCCAAATTAGGTAGTAGCTGTAGGACTGAAAATTACCTGAGTTCCCTGTGCTTTGTAGCAGAGAAGCAGGCTTCTATCAGACTTTCAGTTAACTGTGTATCAGGGTGCCGAAACCCAGGCAACCCAGCAAAAACCTGAGAAGGTATTTCTGAGACCTTGTCTTTTGCAAGAATTTACACTAATGTTTAGGTCTGAGGTTTAAAGGCAGTTCCTACAGTTTTTGGAAATGTTTGCCATACTGCAAGTTTTTCAGGTTTTTTTAGTCAGGAATGTGAAATTTCCAGGTTTAGAGAGAACACAAAAGAAAATGCAAGGTTAGCAAAACTAGCGGTTTGTTTTGCAAAGAGACTCCTGTTACCACTTCCTGGATGCTTTAGCTTTACTTTGAATAGAATGCTGGGACAAGACACACAACCCCTGCAAGCTGCTTTCCCAGCTGTGTCTAATAAAACAGGAATACACCTGTAATGTAAACGTTCAGTTCTTCCCTGCCTTGTGTTCTTCGGAGTCATGTAGAAAATGGTAGTATGGTACAGTGGTATTGCACTATGAGGAATTCAATACTAAATCTTTCTTCCTTCATCGATTTACAAGGGGGTTTTCGAGTTTTGGCTTCCCCCCCCCCAAATATTAAAAATAGCTTAGTGTATATTTTATAACAGTTTTATAAAAAGGATGTTGATTTACCTTTCACAGTTGCACAATTAAATGCTTTATGTGTTCTTTTTTCTATACAAGTAGATATCATTGCCCTGGCATTCTCTATATAATATAATATATATAATCAGAGTCTTTGTTGCTTTACATACTGCAGTCTCAAAATTAGTCTGCTCTTGAACTCTTTGTTTCTCCTATAAAGTGCTTTTGGAGGAGGCTTTTCACACGCCTTTCAAAATTTGCTGAACAAAGTTGCAAAATAAAGCCAATCATTTTTCTGTTGAGCTTAACATACATACCCTTGAGAAAATTCTCAAATATTAGATAAAAGAATATTAATCCATTTCACTGTATGCAATATGTGTTTCCAAATTTGTAACATGTCTAATTCATTGCACACAATAAAAGAGCTTCAAGGAACTAATAGCTCTGATCTTTTCAGTCTCACATAAAACACTTATAAAACTTAACAAGGAAACACTACTTCAAATAGTTTCTAAGTGTTGATGACTGAAAACTGTAGTCTGAAATTTTGGAACTTTTGAGTAAATTCTATAAAGTGACTTTTTTTTTCATATGTTGTAGTCCAAATTTAAATGTGGACATAATTTTATAGAGTTACTGATTTCTTAATTCTTTGAATCCTTTAATAAGAGTAAACAACAAGAAATCTAAAAGTGCTGCACAGAGTTTGAAACAAGGAATTGCTTTTAGATGAAAACGGGTTTGTTGCCAGTGTGTTCTTATCAGTTCAAGTATGAGTTTAAAAAAAGAAGCAGCAACAAAGTTCTGTAAGAGATGTGTGAACTTTCTAAAATCAGACTCATTTGTTAACAGTTGCATAATAAACAAAAAAATAGAAGACTGGAAGAAATTAGGAATATTTTACCACAGAATGATACAACTACTGCTTTTTGAGTGAAAAAAGTTTTGAGATAATGGTTTAATACAACAGTGGTTGTGTACTCATGAAGAGATGCTAGAGAGAACTGCCATTTAACTTTGTATCAATGCATTGTGTATGAAAAACAGACATAATCTGACAAAATTGAGTATAAAAGTTACTAGCTTTGAAATTATTGCTATTTAGGGCCTCTTTTTCAAATAATGTTCTTGCCTTTTTTTTCCAAATAATTATATATATAACCCAGATTCATCTAAAGGTATGATATAAAAAACCAAAAATGAGATGTCAGTTTTATGTTATTTTCATGTCATATGATTTTTCTTAAGACACGATTTATTTAAACAATGCAGAGAACACCTTAAAATTGCTTTATATTTCCAGCTAAAATGTGTTTCTTTTTCTTTCATTAAGTACATGCAATTGTATGAACAACAGCATTTATAAATGAAAAAGATACACTGAAATTCTCAAACCTATGTGAATACTTATCTCTTCTACAGACACGGATGTGTACACCACCAGCTTAAGAATATTCTCAAATAATGACGGGTTTCTGAAATCAAATTCTTTTTGAAATTCAGGTTTGACTTTGATCAAAGCAAGATTTGGAGCTCGATTTTCTGTCTTTTCATTAAACCTTGGAAATGTGTTTAAATCATGAAAGGCAGATTTCTAGATTGTGGTTACTTAATAATCTTAAAAGCAAGAGATTTGACATAAAAACCTGTGAGGGATCAGTATTATAAAATCTTGAGTTTCAACAGCAAAATGTAAAGTATTCTCTGCTCTCTCTTCTCATCTCAGTAAAAACTTTGGTTTCTGATAAACAAAATGTATTTTGAAGAGGGAAAATAGTATCTATAACAAAGAAAGAGAAATAAAATATATGGAGTGCAGTAGATGTGAGGAGAAAGCCAATGATTTAAGCTTTGTTAGTTGCCTTTTTTTTTTTTAATCTGCTTGCTTATTAGTCTGACAAAGATCTTAATGTTGTCACAGTCATAGAAGTTCATGACCAATTGAATCAACAGCCTTCTGAAGAAGTAGGATGTTGCTGTGTTGTTTTTCAGATTGCTCAGATTCTTACTACTTTGACTCAAAATCTAGCAATTGTTTTCCAGATTTTCAGCAAGATATTTTCACTTTTCCCGTCAAAACAGTAATGTTTTGTAACTACTCCACGCAACTTTAAGTTCCATGTGAGGAACGAGAGGACAATAAATCAAGCACACACGTTATATGTAAAATACTGTGTACAGCTTAAAAATGCATCTATTACAGGTAAAGTCATGGCTTTTCACATCAAATTCATAAACTGATAACCGTTCTAAACTATTTGTATGACATCTGTCTTTATATTTATCTGTTACATAAGTAGAATACTACATTGAGTGTCCTCACTGACCTTCTGGTGAAGGACAGGTATAACTTGGGCTTATGCATCTTTTAGGCAATGAGAGCTGAGCTACAACATGAGAATGTATCCAAGAGTCACACCCAATAGATTTTCTAATTTCTTTCAAAGCTTTCTTTCTCACAGTAAACGCAAGCTTGAAAGAATCTTATAGCTTCTGTCTCCAGTTTAGTCTACATACCATTATTACTTCCCCTTCACCAGTCCTCTTTGCTTTCTCCCTCTCTTTCAGATGGTAAATTGTCTTCTCATATCATTAGAAAACAAATAAAATGCTACTGCAGCTTAAGCAGAATTTAAGTAATCTTGACACTTGTGGTTAATTCATTACACCTTAGGGCACAGTTAACTAGATAAATGATGGAGGAATGGTATGATTTTCCAAAGCACTCCATGTGGGCCTAAATCTTTACCTGACCCATATACAATTCTGATTGACCTTAGTGGAAAGAGGGTCAAATTAACACTAGAATTTCACATCTCTCTAATATCTCAATCCTATACACCTTAAGACAACAGAAATTTTCTATTGTTTCTGATGGAACTGATATCAGGACCTGGGTGAAAATTGTCTTTTTTCCACAAAATTACTACTGACATGATAGAGAAAAGCCAAGTTCCAACCCACAGAGCACTTTTACATAGATAGTCTACTCTATAAAGAGGGTTAAAACACTGGCAGATTCTTAACTATACGTGATTTCAGCAAGACTGCACTGATCAGTTTTCATTTCAATCTGTACTTAATCATTAATGTCTTAGCCTGCAAATAACATTTTGTTTAACACAGCATTTACCAAAGAAATAATTGATGTCTTCTAATCCTGTTGTTATACTTCTCTTTGTTTTCTTGTGGAGACATCAACATAAATAATGAGATTCTTATCTTATATTGGTCATGATTAATTGAAGACCAAATATAATAGATTAACCAACACCTCATTTATTTTGTAGTATTGCTTCAAATTATGAAAGCAAATGCTCCATTTATTAGCTATGTCTTGGGAATAAAACTTCCAAGGAAAGTCAAATACACACACACACATGCAAACTTGAATCATGCTGAAATTATATTGCAGATATAATTCACAATTATTGTAAACACAGTGGCATATTTGGAGTATCTCAGTAAAATTACAAATAATTAAGTAATCATAAGGTACTAATGTTCCTATTTCAAACCAAGTCCAAGAAAAATATCTCATGTAACTTCTACTAAAAATATATGACTCTGTCTTCCTTTAAATGCCTACTTGTCAAAAAGGCTTTATCTGGTCTGCATTTTCAAACAGAAAGGAATGTCATTCACAAAATATGTTTGCAGAAACCTTTCAAAATCTCTGTGTCCTCCTAAGTTTTAATTTTTTCAATATGACAACAATAATTTAACAGAACCATAAGTAAAAATAAAATTAAAAACCCCACTGTTGCTACTATTTCCTTGTTTCATTGACTTAGAATATACTACTTTTCTTGGTTCTTTCTGACAAGAATTTTTTTTTCCTCAGTATTAGCACTTCATTTTAGTTGCAAATTTAATTGATCACTTTACCTGTACATATTCTTTCTAGTTAGCCACAAGTTTCAACACAATAGCTTTCCAAAAAGCTCTTAGATAGTCTGTCTTCCATGGTCTTAAACATCCACTGACATTTTTAACAGCTGATCTTCACAACCTTTTGCAATTCCTGTTACAGCTTCTTCTCTACACATAATTCTATGATACCGGTCCCAAATGTAAAGTAAAAAAGTAAATAATCTTCTTCAGCAAGGATGTTTGGTGGTCTTTTGTCTTTCTTGAATGTGCCCCTATCTTACTAAACTTTACCACTAGCATAGCTGAAGTTCCTTTTTTTCTCATTAGTTGCTTGGAGCTAAAAATTAAAATCCATTCTTATTCTGTATCCTTTTTTAATTTCTTTCCTTACTCAATTGTTATAAGTAATTAATGTACCCAAGTAGTTGTAGCATATACTCTTTGATGTTTATGGTTGATTCCTGCATAAAGCTTGGTCAATATTTTCCTGTGGTTTCAGTACTATACGCTCGTTGTGTGACACTTCCCAGCATTGCAATATCATAAGCAATCCCAATGATTTAAAGAGGCATTCTAACTTGCTGCCTGGAAATTATCTTATGATGCTAACATATGTGTTTAAAATCTATCCAAACCTGCAAGCATAATAATAATTCACCCTTCTTTTCTTCAGTAGCTGGTAGATCAAAAATATTTTCTTCCTCCTTGGGCCAGCTAGATTTTTTTAATTGGCCAGAAAAAGAAATTAACAGAAACAAAGAATTCCATCTGGCAATTGCTCCTGCGGTTTGTATTTCATGTTTTACTTATAAGCAGATGAAGAACCACCTGTAAGGGGTTTTGGTAATGTGAAAACTCTTTTATGTCTGTATGTCAATGTAGTGAGGAAGAAATGAATAATTGCCAAGGAATTAGGAGAAAGGAAAGAGAAAAATTTTTTGTAGAGTGGGATGACAAGTGTAAATAATGAATGAATCCTGGCTAGGGTATGGTTTTGGTTTTTTTGAGTTGGGTGGTTATACAGATAATTTTCTTTCTGATATAAAGATACCTGATTATCTAAGGAACACAGCAAGTAGTGTGCTTGTTCTTCCTGGTAGTGGAATGTTTGTTTTAGGCACTTGAGTGTATTTTAAAGGAAGGATGCTGTATTATTTATTCAGGATGCTAAATGTCTAGTGACTTTATGCCAGAAATCACTAAATTATAGTCTTGAAACCAGGATAATTTAAATTACAACTCTTTCTCATGATACACATTTTGGCATATGTAATTCACAATGTATCCCACAAACAATCTTTATATATCTTGATTTAAAGTAGCAAAAGAACTCCCTTACTGAGTAATTATAGAGCAAATAATTAAAGAAGCTGTAAAATACAGAGAACCATATTCCCCATATGGGCTGAGCAAAACTGGCTGCAAAACTGGATATAAAGAGGGCAGGGCAGCTGAAACCATCATTGTTCTCCCGATATTACAAGGGGAGGGGTGAGTTAGGAAATGGTAAGCATATTGGGCAGTGGAATAAAATTTAAAAAATTTGCATAGTGACATAAGGTACAAATCTAAAGATGTGTAAATTCTTTATTAGTTCAGTTTCTCTTTGTTTCTCTTACAAATTATAAAAAATATAAGAAGTATTTTTGTATGGACTGGATAAGTGGACAGTGAGGTGGATTGAAAACTGGCTGAACTGCCAGGCTCAAAGGATTGTGATCAACACAAAGTGCAGCTGGAGGCCAGTCACTCATGGTGTACCCCAGGGATTAAGACCAGGGCCAATAGTGTTTAACATCTTCATTAATGAGCTGGATGATTGGACAGAGTGCATCCTCACCAAGTTCACAGATGATAGAAAATGGGGAGTAGGGAGTGTGGCTGATTCATTAGAAGATCTTGCTGCCATTCAGAGGGACCTGGACAGGCTGGAGAACTGGACAGAGAGGAATTTCATGAAGTTCCACAAAGGGAAATGCCCAGTTCTGCACCTGGGGAGGAATAACCCCATGCACCAGTACAGGCTAGGAGGCTGACCGACTGGAAAGCAGCTTAGCAAAGAATGATCTTGGGGTTCTGGTGGAAACCAAGTTGAACATGAGCCAGCAATGTGCCCTTGTGGCAAAGAAAGCCACTAGTCTTCTGGGATGCAACAGGCAGAGTGTTGACGGCAGGTCAACAGAGTTGATTCTTCCCCTCTGCTCATCACTGTTGAGACACAGGTGGGGTGCTGTGTCCAATGCTGGGCTCCTCAGTACATGGGAGGACATGGACATGCTGGAGCAAGTTCTGCCAAGGACTACGAGGATGATGATGGGACTGGAGCAGCTGTCATACAAGGAGAGGCTGAGAGAGCTGGGACTGTTCAGCCTGGAGAACAAAAGGCTCAAAGGGTCTTGATAATGTATATAAATACTTGATGGGGGCCAGGAAGGAGATGCGGCCAGACTCTTCTCTGTGGTACCCAATGATAGGACAAGAGGCAATGGGCACAAACTGAAATACAGGACATTCTATCTGAACACAAAAAAACCCCACTTTTTCACTGTGAGGTACTGTGGTTCTTTACTGTGAGGTTTTTCAAACACTGGAACAGATTGCCAGGAGAGGCTGTGGAGTCTCCTTTCTTGGAGATACTCAAAACCTGACTGGACAATGTGTTGGACAACCTGCTCTGGTGGGCACTGATTTGAGCCTGGGGATACAATGAGATGGTCTCCAGAGGTCCCTGCCAACTTCAACTACTCTGAGACTGTGTGATTCTGTCATTTGAATACTTATGCATGTATTCCTTGGAAATAGTATGGAATGGCATCGTTATTTAGGGAAGCTTACTTTAACGTGAAGGCTTTTTTATATTATTGAGTTTCTTCATACTTTGTGAGGAACCTTTGACTAGTAAACTGAAGCAATGTTAGTCATGTAAAAACTGTAATATTTTTAGATCACTTTTCATTGTCTATTCAAATCTTGATTGTTTTAATAGATTTTCTTTCCCTCTAGATTTATGGAAGGTCATCTGTGGAGGAGCAATAATCTACTCCTTTAATTCTGGAAATCAAATTACTCTGCTTTGTTCTGCATAACAATGTTATTGAGACACTGTATAATTGAAAAATATTTGGTGTTTCAGTTAACCCTGGCCTTGCAGCATGCACCCTTGAAACAGTGATTTATTTTCAAGAATCCCAGAACCAGTAGACTAGGCAAACAGCCTGCATCTGGGTACCAAGATAAATAACAGGACATGATATATTTAGAAAATTATAATATAAGCCAGGAGAAATATAAATAGGAGGGGGATAATGCATTCTCTTGCTAGGAAATTATGGAACACGTAGGGTCACTGAAGAGAGAATCTGAGAGAAGGCAGGGACATTTTTCTCATTTTCCCCCATGAATAAATCAATGTGCTGCAAGATCAAACATTTCTTCTGTGACTGGCACTGCACATTCATTGTTTATGTACATCTGTATTGTTACTATTGTTAATTCATACAATGTATATTTTAGAAAATTTAAGGTTGAACTGCAGTTTAGGTGAAGAATTTCCCAATGAGACATAAGCATTTGATAGAACTGTTTACTATAGCAATAAAGCAGTAGGCTGGCATGTGTAGGAGGCTCCAGTGAATCCATGTCCCAAGTGCTTGAAAGCTGAATGTCTTTAAAAATGCTAAATTTGTACAAACACCCCAGTTATTCAAAGCAGTTAAATACCTACTTCAACCATGTGCTTATCAGGGTTGCTAAATTGGAATGGACTTATGCTTTTCTGCATCTGATCACAAGTTTTTTAATGCGTCTTCCACACACATTTTAAATTTTTTCTTTAATAAAGACCATTTTGGACAGTGCTAGTTTCACTATCTCTTTCCACCAAAGAAAACAGCTCCCAGCAGAAAGTCGGTAAAAAAATATTAAGAAACCGATTATAGTTCCCATACCGGTTATTGTTTTTTAACTTCCATTTTAATGCTTATCTTCTCTATCTAGATATCTATTTCTTATCTCTAGCTGCCCGTTCAGCAGCTGTTGGTAGCCTAACTGTCACTTCCTATTCAGTTTTTGATGAGAAACTTAATTTTCAATATTCACCAGTTCCATTTAAATGTTTACATAATAGCTTGCTACTAATTAAATTCCCCTCTCTTGGACTTTGCACTCCTACAGTCTCTCTTCTTTTCACTTTCCCCTTGGTTGTCTCTTCTGCCATTCTGTGTCTTGGCTGTATGCCTGGAATATATTTTCCAGACTCCCCAAAACACTGTGGGACAGGATATGAGTCCTCCACTTTTTTCCCAGTTAAAATCATTAGTATGGAATGTGCTCAAACATACTCATCGCTTCACAGCCCACCCATTGACTTTGCAGCTTTGTCCTCTTCTGTTCATCTCTATCTTTATAAAAATCTCTTCAACAGTGGTCTTACATTTATAAATAAGCATGCTAAACTATGTGCAAACTGTTTTTATTCCCATATAGAGTTTATTCAATTTGAAAACTCTTTCTGGTGAGGAATATCCTTTATAGCACAATACAGAAGCATTGTGCATTGTGCTACATCTAAGCAGTTTGAAAGACACATGAATAAGAACTAACAAACTTGATTATGACACTTGTGAAGATGGAGAAGAATAATCTGTCTTTGTTCCATTCTTATTGAAACTTCAAAAATATTTATTACCTTCTATAAATTATAACTTTTAGTACTGCTCACAAATGATTCAGCATTTCCCATTAATCAATTAAAAGACCGTTCCCCTAGTTCTCCCATGTGCTTGCTGGTTTTCTCGTTTGGATGTCAGGAGAATAACTGGATTTGTCACCCTAAAAAGGAAAAGACCCAAGTTCTGCAAGCTCTGAGGAAACCATCACAACAGTGGTTCAGTATTACCGCCCTGCCGTTTAGTTCTCCCTGCTACTGTTCCCTGTGGCTTTCCCTTCAGAAGCCATGTTTTGCAG
The DNA here is from genome assembly GCF_000699105.1 of Pygoscelis adeliae. Lineage (NCBI taxonomy): Eukaryota > Metazoa > Chordata > Aves > Sphenisciformes > Spheniscidae > Pygoscelis > Pygoscelis adeliae. The sequence goes on from NW_008824659.1 coordinate 1,022,102, forward strand.
ATGGCTTTTAGTGGGAATTGTCTTCTATGATAGCAGATTGGGCCTAAATCTCTTGTAGGGCTGAAAATTACAATACACATTACAATTAGAGTGCCATAGCACACAACCTCCTCGTTAACTTTGGATGATAAAATTATTTTTACATGTACCATACGTTTTTGAATACATTTTCAGGATTTTAATATTTAAAGAGCATTTCCACTGTGACGCATTAATATACTTTGAATTACAAACTCATACAAATTTCATTAACTCTTGTCTTGTCAAAATTTTATCAACAATTATCTATTCTTTGCTGCATGAGAAAGAGAAAACTTACACATAAACTTTTACAGTCTAATATTGTACTTTTACACAAACATGTAAATTGTCCCTTAAATGCCCATGGACTCACAGTAAAGACCTGAGTGGAATAGATTAGTGTAATCATCATTTAATTAGTCTTGAGACGGAAATGTATTTAAGCACTGAAGCTGTTCTTAGTGAACTGCAATAAAATATTACAGCCTTAATTTCTTCTTCTTTTTTTTTTTTCTCCCCTGTGCTGGAGTGTATTTAACATTTGTCTTATGCAAGCATTTCTAAACTCTGTGCTGTAGCTTTGCTCTTATTCAAATCACGCTGACCCTATCTGAAGTTGTACAGGAAATACGTGCCTTACTTGCAAATAATTCTCATGAAAAAAAGAATGAGAAATGAGGAAATCTAAATTTCAAGAGTAGACCTACTTCTGCTAGTTGTGTAATAGGTATTAAGAGCAACTGTTGTCCTCTCTACTTCTGTGGAAACAGAAGATAATATCACAGGTACCAATTAATAGCAGGACTATTGGAGTAGGAAAATTTTTGCAGTGCTCTTTCTGAGATGAAACTGGCAGCTTAGAGTACATGGCTGGCAAGGAAAACAAGTGAGAGATACCGGTGTAAAGGAGGTATTGTCTCCTCCTCTGAGCTTAAAATATCAGTGGTGAGGTCTTAGATGCCAAGTCTCTAATTGTGGTGCTTAGTTGCTGGCTGGGGTTAAACCATGACACCTGTTTTTACTGTCTCTCTTTCAGCTTTGCTGATGCAGAAGACAAATGTGAGCCATCATTTCACCAGAAAAACTGTGTTCTGTGGGGAATCAAAGGAGGAGAAAAAATGCACTTAATATTTATTGTAAAGATAGTAATATTCTTCTTTAACATGGCTACCTAATATTATTGGATCATCTTGCATGCTTTCTAAGGCACCAGTCTAACTGAACCGGTGAATTTTCTTGGTCCTGGTGTGAGGCTCCTCCATACACAGTGCACAAGGAGCTGTGTTCTGAAGAGTGGAAATTTTTACAAATGTCACAACACTGTGCAAACATAACAGCATACCATTCGGCTTATCATTGCATAATATAAGAAGTTCATCTTATACTCACCAGTATAGAAATAGAAATAAAATATGAAATCATATTTGGCTAGAGCATATGACTTCAATGGAGAGCTGTTCGTCCCTTTGAATGGTATGTAGAAGGGTCTATGCATTGGTTTTTTGGAATATACAATTTTCTCAACCTTTTCCTTTAGGAAGGGCTGGCCAGGAAGACTAGGAGGAGTCGTCGTTCTCTATACAAAGGAAGAGTTTAAGTGAATGGAGCTGTGCTTTGGAGTGACTAACAAGCAGCTGAGAGCTTATGGGTAAGGATCAGAGGATATACCAGCATGGGGCGTGTGGCATTGTGGTACACTTCTGTTACAGAGAGCCTAATCGAGAAGAGGAAGTACTGCCATCTGCAGGAAGCCTCACTATTACAGGCCATGGTTGTCACAGAGGGCTTTACCATCCTGACATACACTGGAAGGACAATGCTGGGGGGCACAAGCAATGTAGATTTCTGCGGAGCATCAAGGATTATTTCTTGACACAAGTAAGTGTTCTGTGAGCTGGCAGGGGAAGGCTATTGGACACGCTATTTATGATTAAGGAAGGACCGATTCTTCTTTATTAAGGGTAATAAGGTCAACAGCAGATTTGACAACAGGGACCAATGCTCCCAAGATAGGAGATTTTAAGATCCTAAGAGAAGTGAGCAAGACAAATAGTAACATCACAAACATGGACTTCAGGAGAACAGATTTCAGCTTGTTCAGGGATACGCTTAGCAGCACCTCATTGGAAACTCCTCTGAAGAGCAAAGGGACTTGGGTGAGCTTGTTGATATTCAGGAAAGGCTCCTCAAAGCACAAGGATCATCCATTTTGATGTGCAGGAAGTCAAGCAACCATGGCAGAAGGCCAGTACTGATGAATGGGGAATTAATGATTGAGCTAAAGTTCAAAAACAAACCATGCAGAAGAAGGAAGCAGGGATGTGCTTCTTAGGAAGAACCTGTACATGCAGGGAAGGAGTTAAGAAAGGCAAAGTTCAGCTGAAACTGAAACTAGGGAGAGATGAGAAAGCCAAAAAGGGCTTCTAAAAGTACCTTGTCAGCAAAAGGAAGCCTAAGGAAAATCTGAGACAATGAACCTAGTGACAGAGCACATGGAAAACAGTCATCTTTGCCTCTGTTTTTAACAATTAAGGCCTGGCCTCAGGCATCTCAGGACCATAAGTGAACTGTCAGAATCAGTGTGAGGGATGCACCACCCACACTGTCAGAAGACAGACTTAGGGAGCACTTAACCAAACTGGACCCGTTAAATAGCCATGGGACCAGAAGGGATGCATCTGAGGATGCTGAGGAAACTGGCTGATATAATTATGAGACTGTTCTTCCTCATCTTCAAAAAGTCATGGCAATCAGGAGCGG